>NC_024512.1:656109-671898 GCF_000001215.4 Drosophila melanogaster | reverse complement strand
CTTGGACACGTAGGAAGAGACAAAATGATAGAAGCTATAATGAAGAACTATTGGTTTCCAAATTTAAAACAGAAGTGTAGCACACATATCAGCAACTGTTTAAAATGTATTTCATTCAGTCCCAAAACAGGAAAAACAGAAGGATTTCTACACAACATACCTAAGGGAAACAAACCTTTTGAAATAATCCATATTGACCATTATGGTCCAGTAGACTTGGCTAGACCGAAGAAACATATTCTAGTGATAGTAGATGCATTCACAAAGTTTGTCAGACTATACGCAACAAAAACTACGAACACAAAAGAAGTCATACAATCGTTAAACGACTACTTCAGAGCATACAGTAGGCCTAAGTGTATCATATCAGATAGAGGAGCATGTTTCACGTCTGGCGATTTTGACTCATTTTTGAAAGAATGCAATGTTAAACACATAAAAATTGCAACAGGATCGCCACAGGCCAACGGTCAAGTTGAACGTATAAACCGAAGTCTTGGTCCAATGATTAGCAAGTTAATTGAACCTGATCAAGGTCTACACTGGGACTTAGTCTTAGAAAAGGTCGAATATACCCTGAACAATACACTACACCGCAGCATTAAACAGTATCCTAGCATAATGTTATTTGGGTTACAACAAAAAGGACAAATTATGGATGAGTTAAAAGAAAAAATTGAGGAAATTGGAGAAACGATTGAAGAAAGAGATTTAGAAAGTATTAGAAATAAAGGCGAGGCAAGTCAGAAAATAGCACAAGCATACAATAAAGAATATGTTGACAAAAAACGAAAACGATCAGGAGTGTTCACAAAAGGCGACTACGTCATGGTTAAAAATTTTGACTCAACAACAGGCATAGCTAAGAAGTTAATTCCAAAGCATAAAGGACCCTATGTCATAAGCAAAGTTCTCAAAAATGATCGCTTCCTTCTGGAAGATGTTGATGGATTTCAAATTTCTCGCAATCCTTACCGGGGTGTATGGAGCATACAGAATATAAAACACTGGCAAAGAAAAATTAAGAGTCTACAAAATAGAAAGTATAATTTGAGAAACTCTGTACAAAATAGAAAGTATAATTTGAGAAACTCTGTACAAAATAGAAAGTATAATTTAAGAAACTCTGTACGAAATCGAATGTATAATTTAAGAAGCAATTGTAAAACAAAGAAAACAAACAAGAAGAAAAGAAAACCAAAAAAATGTTTAAGACCGTTCAAAAGTATCTCCACTGAGAAGAATAAAATAAGAAACAGGACCCTTAGCTTTAAGAAACGTTAATTGTTATAAAATCCTACGATCGGGAGATCTAGTTGTCAGGACGGCCGAGTTGTAGTAGGCTGCTCCTTCTACCCTCTTCCGTTACTCTTAGTCATACATACCTAATTATACATAGCCAATCTAGTCATAAGCTTATACACTCATACACCCATCCTTAACATACCAATATTATCGAGAAACTTATCGACTAATCGACTCGCCACTCTGCAGAGAGCGCGGCAGTCAGTCGCTGTTGAACCAAGCTAAAGGACAGATCAAAATAAAAGAGTCACGTGAAATTGTATTAGAATATTAACTTCTGTAAACGGCGGCTAAAGTACATTGTTCAACATACCTGAATTTTTTTGACAACCATCAACATCAACATCAAACATGGACATCAAATTACCAGCAGCTTCCTTACAAAAGAGTGTAATCTCATCTTCATTCCGTAGTCGGACAATACCACATTTAGTGGCATAAATAAATTCGCCTTGCTTGGTCACTGCATTCTTAAGTGGAGGCACCAACTCCACACTGTCGGTATACAGCGACTCATCATATATAAGATGGTCACTAGCACCAGAATCAAGGATAAACCCACAGTTAACCATTACTAAGGTGTTATTCACTTCTTTTACCAAGAACGCAATGCCATGTGATGTTGCAGTTTGAACTTGTTTTTCATTTTCTTTATTTTTATCATTTAATATTCTTTTATAATGAAAGCAGTCTTTTTTAATATGGCCTTTTAATATGGCCACAGTGGTGACACTTGGATCTATTCTTGGAATTTCCCTTGAATGTTTTCTTTTTCTACTTTAAGCACATCTTGTTCATCTGAAAGAGAACAAAATTTAATTTGTATGTATTCATATTCTTCGGTACTTCCCGTCCGTTGATATGCACAGAGTAGAGATGAGCTCGTGATGAAAGACAAGGTTGTCGCTGTTATGGTAACTGCTGTTATGGTAATGCCTCCTCCTAGCAAGGAGTGAGGCCTGTAACGAATGTATGGGTTGAACGAGAATCACTGGGCTATCGTTTGGAACATCTGTAGGTATAAGTCTGGCGACGATAATCTGAACATAGTTTGAGTTTTTAATGCTGCAGATTGTGCTTGCTTGTCATGGTATAGGGTATGCGGCATGATTAACTTTAAATTTTTGACTTTTTGTTTAAGGAATTACATAGGTAGTTTGTTTACAGTTAATGAAATAATCTTAACATTAATAATAATTTTAATTAATACAATTTATTTTTGCTTGAATATTGCTATTTAAAGAGTAATTTCATTAATTTCAACTATACTCTATAATTACTCATTTAACAAAACTATTCTCATTCATCTTGGACCGGCAAATGTCGGCGATTCGCCCTGGAAGAAAGAAGCTTGGATTATTGTTTCACCGTCTCACATAGCTGTGTATTAAAGTGCGTTCCTGGCCAACCGGCGTGTTCCTGTTAATGACGCTGGATGGCGACGCATGCTTTCCTCCCGCTACAGATGGGTTGCTTGCATCAGGGTTGACGGGCCAGGCCAGGCGCTCCCCACTATATGTCGGAATCTCTGCAGCAACGACGTGTAGTTACGTACCGCGTTGATGACAATGAGAAAGTTTATTCGTGTTTGAGCTGTTCTTTATTTTATCCAATTTAAGTAGCAGAGAAGGTCCCGCTGCATTCGAAGTCAGTTCGTGAATCCTCTTATGATCTACATACAATGGTTTCTTAGCCTAAGTCGAGGAGCAACGCTTATATGCGTATCTTATATATATGTATATATATGTACTGTCGCCGAGCGATGGTGCTGGAGGAAGAGTGCTATAGGCACACATATAAGCGATCAGCGCTTGGCCAGCGTGAGAACTGCTGACCATGCAATTATGTGTGTTAGCCCTCAAGTGGGTACTCGTATTACGCACACACTTGGGCTGGACTGTTTATGTACACCACGCAACAGAGTGCTACAATGTGCTTGTATATTATGAATACATATAGGTACAGTGGTTAAGCGATATGTGTGCCTACTACAGACGTGATCAGCACAATTGTAAGCAAGAACTGGATTATTATCGGCAATGAGCGGGGGAGGAACAGTAGCACAATTATTACAATTATTTTCAAATCTTATTCTAAACTAAATAAATATCATTTTATGAAATGATTCGTGCTGTGTAGCCCAACAAATTTAACGCTGGGCTGGTTGGTCGTTCCGGTGCAGTCGGCTTTGGCTGCATATAAGTTTTCTTGCAAGAGGATTTGGATGTGAGTCTAGTTTTTTATTGTATTTCACATTCTTCTCTGCTAGACTTTTTCAAATAACTTGGGTAGCAAGTAAGTAAGCTTATTGGCCTGTATGATGATGGCTGTGTTTTGTCTTTCCCTGGCTTAGGGATCATGATTATAATTGATTTCTTCCACTTTTGAGGGAAGTATCCAATTTTAGTAATTGCGTTAAAGAGCAAGCAGATTCGCATTACTGCACACATTGGGAGCTCGATGATCATTTTCGAAGTTATTAAGTCGTAGCCAGGCGATTTTTCAGGTGCTCTTTAATGACTTTTGTTATCTTGCTTGGCCGAAATTCTACAGGATCTTGTGGTGCTAAGTCAGATGCAGTTAATGGCGGGAGAGTAAATGAGTTAGTGGCTGGATTTGGTTGAAATACCTTTTTAAGATGATCAGCGAAGACTACTGCTGCCTGTGGGTTCCTGTGGTCTTCCAACAACGAGTTCTTTGTGCCTGTGGGCGTAAGATCTCTGCTTGTCTTGTAAAGCTTTGTGCTGCATAAATGTTTGTCTTGTGGAGTTGACGCTTTTGCTGCCTCGACAAGTATTGATTCTATAATACCAGCAAACTGATCAATGTCATGGTCGCTTTCCAGGGGGCTAGAAAAGCCGGTATGGGAACAAACATATTTTTTGTACCTCGCCCAGTTGGTCCTATTGGTTGAGGGCCTACACGGTCGCTCGATGTGTTGTAGTTGGTGCAAAAGATGAAAGATTACCGGACAGTGACCAGATGAGAGTTCTGGAAGTGCCTCAGCTGTAATCATTGATTGGGATATCCTTTTTGTGATGGCAAAGTCAATCAAATCTGGAAGCTTCATGGGATCTGCTGGCCATTATGTAGGCGCTCCCGGGGAAACATAGTTAAGTTTGTGTTGCGGTTTGATGATTGCGTTGTACAGCAACAAACCTTTCACCAAACGAGTGAAAAGTGTTGTGAATTTTTTTCTCCAACGCCAACGCTTAACTATACTCTATAACTACTCATTCACCAAAATCTATTTGCTCTATCCATAAACTAGTTCTTTCCAAGTAACTTAATCTCCCGAATCGTAATTTCTCACTCGAACTATGGCGCGCATAGTTGTGCTTAAGGTTGGAGGTGAGGTGTTTTGTAGATGCCCGAAGTCCACCTGTGGCTTGTTCGGTGACAAAAACTGATCTGATTCTATATTCTAGCTCTGGTCTCAATTAGACCTCCGCTCAGAGAAGTAAATAGGAAATAGTGTCTTAAATGCTACATTTGTAAGTGTTAATTCATAAGTGCTGCGTCGCACTTATTCCGAATTGCTGTGTTGCCTACTCTTGAGTGGATCGATTCTTTGCTGAGTCGTTCTCCTATTACATAGTCCGGAGGAGTAGGGGTTTCCTGTCCAAATGTCATGTTAACGGCCGTTCGCTGAACGGTCGTTGTGTGGCCTAATTAAATCCGTTGTTTACATTTTGGTTATTTGGCACTACTTCTAGGGTAAGCCGGCGTGGCTTAGCTAGAGGGTATGTGTGCCGTTTGGAACCGGTAACTCCTCCCTCCTTGGATTGAAGTGACAGCCACAACGAACTAGTAGTCTTCACTAAGCTCGGCTCTGGTACCGTTTTAAATGCCACTCTTCTTCTTCTATTGATGAGGTATATTGTCGTCACTACTCCAACTAATAGTAATACGTAAAGTGCTCCGAAATTTGTAGTCGTAAATTTTTTCCAATATATGATGGAATTAGAAGCATGGTTGGATCTTATGTTCAGCTTATGCAGGTTAATGTCTTCTGTGTTCTCGGTGAAATATATATTTTTTATAATTGGGGATTGTGCGGATCTTCTTATGGAAATTTTGGTACAATTTGATTCAACGGTAGTGTTTTGTGTGTTTAATATTAAAATGTGAGCTGGTTCTACTTCTTTTATAATTTCTTGATTCCCTATGTCTTTAGTTTTAAAATTGGCAGTTTCCATCTTATGTATGTTATTGAGACATTCAGTTTTAATATTACCTCTGATTGCCATTGCATTGTCGCAGATATGGTATTTATATATCTTGTTATATTTGTTGGAAAAGTAGTAAAAAACATGCCATATAGTTAGGTATATTTATATATTTATATTTATATTTCATTTATGGGTAATGGGACAATGTGTGTGAACTTTTAGTAATTTTGTTTGAATGCAGGGATTCTTATTCTAAAGTTTATCTTAATTCCAATCATGAAAGTATCTAATTCTAACATTTGAAATATGTGTTTGTCTGACATTTCCCGTAACTCCGGGTCGTTTAATTCTTGTCTGATTACGTTTACTTCCTCCTCAGATACAATAAAAGTGGGTACAATCTTTAGTTTGGCTAGTAACATTTTTAAAATAGTTCGACAAAACATCCAAATACATGTTAATTCTACTTGCTTACTTAATTGACTTGCTCGAAAATGGGCAGTATAATTATTTAAGGCAAGTTCGCGTCCAACTGGAATGAATCCTGTTTGTTTTTCGAGGCTTCTGACCGAAACTTTCCTCCTTCAACGAAATTATATTCTGCTTCAGTATCATTTGTCTTGTTGTTTGTCTCGAAATTAAACAATCTCAGTCCGTTTGTAATTCAATCTACTAGGATTATCATCGCTTGGCAAAATGGCAGAATATCTCGAATTTCGGTTGTTGTTATCAACTGATACTATATTGATACTATACTGATATTGATTGTAACTTGGGCGAAAGCAATCGTTCTGCCTCATTTGTTGTCTGCTTTGACTGACTGAAAAAAGCGTAAAGTGCAGCCCCCGCAGAACACACGATGGGACTGTTTCATATTAATCTTTCTACTTTTTACTTCTCTTTGTGACAAAAAAAATTGGTTGCACTTTGCAGAACACGCGATGAGACTGGAAATCCCTTTTCAATTTTTAACTCGAATCACAACAATATTCTGTTCTGTCTGCAATGACTAGCAATTAAAAGCCGATAAGCCCGCAAATAAACGAGCGAAATATCGATAACGGCTAGCATATCGATCACCCGCCGTGCCATAACTTTGGCCTATTGAAGACTAAGAGCCCGCCTACTCCCGTAGCCCAAAACTGCAAGTCAGTTGCGAATATAAAACGGACAGAGGCGCGTGCGTAACAGAGTTAAAAAGTGAAGTCAGCAGCTACAACAACAAGTAAGGGTTGGCCAGAATGGGAACCAAAGCGAAGGATGGGCATCGGTGTTATTCATCTCATCGGACGATGTTAACGTCTCATCCTCGCCGTCGTAATATCATTGCTAATACCACGCCAACGCTCAACTATACTGTATAATTACTTTTCCAGCAAAATCTATTTTCTCTATCCATAATCTAGTAGTTTCCAAGTAACATAAAATCCCAAATCGTAATTTCTCACTCGAACTATGGCGCCAAAAAACCTAAAAATGTTTTTCTTGTAACTTGTAATCTAAAATGGTAATGTGCCGTAAACAATTTCTATGTTACTTTAAACATAAATTAAAAATTGTTACTCCAAACTATGTCGCGTAAAACTGCCGACAACAAATCCAAAATTGTAATGTGACACAAATTGTTTCTGTATATTTTTCTAAACAAAAATCAAATAACAATAAAATGACAGTGTCAATAGGCGCTGAAAATTATTATACAAAATAAAACTCCCTTGGCCACTGTCCAATCATCCTGGATCTAAAAATATCGACGATTCACCCTGGAAGAAAGAAGCTTGGATTATTTTTTTCCCCTTTAGATTGTGTATTGAATTGCATTCCTGGCAAACCGGCGTGTTCCTGTTGATGACGCTGGACTGCGTCGCCTGCTCCTCTCCCGCCACAGATGGGATGCTTGCATCAAGTTTGACGGGCCGGACTGGCTGACGCCTGCTACATGCTGGCATCTCCACGGCGGCCGATGTCGTCTCATCGCTGGACATCTACGCCGATGTCCAACAAAACACCACAAATTAATCTTAAATTACACATCTACTAAAAACTGTCACCTCTATGTTATACTTTAAACTTAAATTTAAAAGTGCTACTTAAAACTATGGCGCGCAAAACTGCCGCCAAGAAATCCAAATTTGTAACGTGCCATAAATTGTTTCTGTATATTTTTCTAAACAAAAATCAAAGAACAATAAAATGACAGAAAATTATTATAAAGAAGAATAAAAGTTTATTATTTAAAGCTGTTACTTTATTATTAGTTTGCTAAACTTAATAAAAGTGCAGTACCTCGCTTTATCCAGTAGTCAGCCTTTTCATTACCAGACTTTAAGTCCACGGCTATTACAAATGATCCTGACCTAACGGGATAATAATATGCGGGACACTGGTAAACACCACGACATCGTTTTTTTAGGTTTTCTACTGGCTTAAAGTGTATTACTGGTAATGGACAAATTAGTTCCATCGGTAGTGGATCCTGAAGGCATTGGTTTTTCCTCAACCATCCGCCACCCTCCAAAAACAAACTTCGAATGTAAACGCCTCCTCCTTCCCTTATTATACGAGCTGCGGCAGTATCTTCTTCAACAAAAACATAAAAATCCCAAGAGAGTTCATCAATTGGTGTTTTGGTAGCTCGAGCTGAAGTTTGTAGTACTGCTGTAACAAATCCAGTTGGAAACGTGTAAGCTGCAAGCCAAAATAATATTGGAGGGCGGAGTGTTTTCGCCCAACTATTAAAATGTCCTACACGATGTATTAAGTCTCTAGCCCATGCCGCTAATGGTTTCAATGAATTATATGCTGGAGATATATGCACATATAATGTATGACCCAATTTTTTTAATATAATTTTTTTACCTTTTAACCATTGTAATGGCACCCTTCCTTCAGAGACAGCTAGATAAATATCCTCTAAGTCCGAACTCATTACAACAAGTCCCTGTATTCCACGTCTTAAGTCACGTAATTGAGTGGACATGTCAACGAGAAGTTTATTATAGCGCTCAATTTCTTGAAGTAAGACAACTTCTAAGGGAGTTCGATTGATTCCAATAATTTTTGCCGTCTGTTCATAGTTTATCTCATCCGGTGTATTCATTAAAATTTCTTTAGCGAGATCAAATACTTTTGTCTCACCGTTTTCATTACTACTTGTGCTATTAGTCTGGACTTGCATAGAAAGCAGAGCCTCAAAAAGCATTCTTGTTTCTCCTATTAATGACGCTATATCGGCATTTGAATGTTGTCCAAAAGCATCAGGCTTATCAAAATTGGGAAACATTTGTATTTGGTCTAAATATGATTGCACATCGCCGTCATCGGGAATAAAATAATTTGGAAGGGTTGATAATCTTTATATTATAAAATTAAAAATTAATTTTGATTACATTTAAGCAGAGAATTTTCTTACCTAAACTTTCTAGTCTGCAATGCTTGGTCACAGAAAAATTGGTTTATATAAGTTATTAATAGTCGGCGATCCCAATCGTCGGTAATGTGTCCTCCGTAATTTACTCCTGCTATGAGATACTTTAAAGCTCCCCAGGGAGTGTCTTCATATTCATTAAGATACAATAATAGTAGTATTTCGGAAACTTCAAAATCAGAATCGTTAAAGCTGTAAATAACATTCCAGCCAAGTTCTAAAAATTTTTTTCGTTCGAGTAGGACTGTATGAAAGAAGCACAAAGCGAATAATAACTTCTTATACTTGCTGGGTTCACTACAATTTTCCATATTAGCCTCATTTATGTTGTTATATAGACGTTTCATATTTGATTTGATTCCACGAGGAGGTTCAGTTGTCATCTTAATACTGGTTTGCAAAATAGATATTGGAAAGTCCGGATGAGGGCTTGAGCTTAGCCACAGTCGAAATTTTTTATGTAGTTTCATGGACTGCATAGTGGCTATCATCTTGTCAAGAGTAGGCATCCAACTAAGAGACAAATGACAATTTGCTAAAAATACCCAATTACCATCCTTGATGCCATCCATTATAAGCTTTGTTGCAATAGGTGCTTGTCCTTGACCCAAGCTAAGTGAGTACATTCGTTGTGCCATTTTAACTGATTCTGATAGTGATATGAGAGATTGGGCTGGATCGACACCTGGTGATAATACGAATATGAGGGGAGTCTGTGAAATCGATTCATCAAAAGTTGCCTTGAGATCAAGAACTGGCGGATCAACATATCGAGGCCCAAGTTTGGTAATAATAAATTGTGTCAAACAAAAAGAAATTCTATCCGGTCGAAGTGAACGTAAAACACAAATTTTTTGAAAATCTGTAAGTTTATCATTCCATTCTCCAACGAGATCTTCTTGTTCTGGGAAGGTCGTGGCATACCAACCTAAATAATTATATATGTTTTAATGTAAAACATATTTAATATTACTATAATACCATTCCAAGCCTTGTAATGTTGCTCAAAAGAATCTATTATCCCATGAAATCCAGAAACTTTATCTAATTCTGTTATATTATCCCAGTTTTGCTCACTTATCCACCCTGAAATGGTACATGACACAAACACCACAATATACTTTTTAAAACTCTTTATTTTTACTTACATGGTGCCGGGTTGGGCGCTTGTCCCAGTTTATCTAATACTATACCTCCTTTCAGAATAAAATCATACTCTTCTTCCAAAAGCTTTCCAGCGTTTGAAAGAATCTTTGCTGTCATATGAATTGAAAATAGTAGCTTATGTCGCTCGAAAAGCCCACGACAGGTATTTCGGTAGACCGCATAGGAATGATATTCATTAATATTTTGAATTCTTTCATGGACTAGCTGATTACGAGGACTTCGCTCAATAGACTGTGTGAATAATAATATATACGCTGCCAGAGAAAAAACATACATTGGATCAATTTTAGACATATCCATTAAAACAAAGAATAAAATGGATGCGCGTTCCGATGCTGGTTTGTATTCTTGTCGGGCCGCATCAATTTCTACTTCAGTTACCTCGGCAATGCTAAGCGACTCCTTAACTAGCACTGATGTCTGACGGGATTTTTGTAAAGTTGAAAATAACTCATCGTCATCTAATAAGGAACCTCGACTTTCATTAAGTAGCCGTAGAATCTCATTATCGAGATCTATTAATGTCCGTTTGTTTCGAGCTATTGTCATTACCAGTTCGTCTTTTTGTTCTTCTAGGGCGGGTTTTTCTTTTCGAACAATAATTCCTAGTAGTTGGGCTTCAAGCCCATCTTGCTTTAGTGCAAAATTTACAATAGTAGTTTTTGATGAGATTTCCGGTGGGTAATGTGGATTTGATATTTTTGTCGTTATGTAAAATCTGAACGAATTATTGTATGAAATATACTTGTCATTAAATTTTAATAACCTTTCTCCACTTTGAATGGTAAAGCTCTGCCGCAAAATTGGATTAATAGCTTGATCTAAGTATTCCCCCACGTTTTGCAACAATACAGGCAAACCTTCTTTTAGAGCTCGTTCTAGCTGACGTAAGTAATCTGCCATACCGAAATCTAGTGTCATTAATTGATTACGCTCTTCCATATTTTTTATCCAATTATTAGCTTGCATTTGAGGGTCAATAATAAGAGGCCAACGACTACCTTGAGTAACTATTACTCCGTTTTCAGTACTTAAATCATCAGCAGGTAGACCTTGAATATTCCATTCTCGAATCGAAACAGCATCGACTAGAAAATACGTAACCTTAAGCTCCAAAGTTGCTGGTATTAAAAGATCTTTAATTAATAAAGACCATTTTACAAGTAATTCTTCTCGGTATTTGGTGTCAAAAGCCCCTAAGTACGACATAAACGCAACAGAAAGCAAGCAGTCACCGGGAAGTTTTTCAAAGGATAAGTCCAACTGATTAACCGTTTCAATCCACCTTTCTCTCTCTCCAGAAAGCGATTCTACCAAAATAATGGCACGCTCCAGTTGCTTTCTAAGTCGTTCTTCCTTGGCACGCAATTCATTAAGAAGGTTAGTTTTTTCTTCAAGCTGCCGGTAAAGTTCTTCAATGACAACCTGAAGCTCTTCGAGTTTTTTTTTTGCCGCAGCTAAAGCAGCTTGCTTTTCTTCAAGTGACTTCATTGCACTATCTAATTTTTCCTGCTTTGGAGCGACTATTCGGTAAACTTTTCCGTAATTTTCTATGGCCATTATCCATTGCATCAATGATTTGCACGCAAGCGATACAACAGCCACTTTATCGGGCTCTAACTCAGGATTTTTTGTATAGATTGCAATACGTTTAAGAGTTTTATCGGAAATATGATCTCTATCAAAGTTTTTTAGGTCGTTCAAAAATGTTGATTCACTTAAAACTTTTTTAGCATTTTCCCATGTTGGTTCTTTTCCAAGTAAGATCAATACAGCTTCCATAACCTTTTCGATTTTCATTGGCGGCCGTCCATATGATTTAACTTCTGAAATGTCTTTCTTATTCAATGCATCTAATGCTTTTACAGCAGCATCTATCATAGGCATTACCACCTCCAAGTCCGCACGAGCTGTAGCTGCTAATTCAAGACAAATTATTTCATCCCTTCTAATAAGCACGGCTTCGGCATCCACTTTTTCCTTTTGTTCCGTTGCTTCACTCTTTTGAATTTCAATCATGGATATAAAATCTTCACATTCTCTAGCAAGTATTTTAACTTGTTCAGAGCTAGCTTTAAGCTCTTCGGACATTAAGGATACTTTTTCCTGAGTTTCAGAAATTTTTGAAAGCCCATTGCGTAATCTATTGGAAGCAGTTGATACTTCTAATCTTTTCTTTTCTAATAGTTTTTTAAAACCACTTACAAGCTGCAAATAATTTGGTGAGGTTACATAGTTATAACGCTTAACTTCTGCATACATATTTTCCGACATTTTAGCAACACTTGAGTGAATTACTGAAAATACATAGGCAATATCGCGTTGAAGAATGGCTTCTGTGCTTATAACCAAACTTTCTCGATGTTTTTCGTCCTCTTTTCCAGAAACCACTACGTTTAATGGAAATCCGATTAGAAAATGCGAAGCTACTTCCAAAAGGGCTTCTTGTGGCCAAAATCTAAACCAGTTTGGAGTTGTTGAACTTAACAAAGCCGGATATTGTCTTATATAACTTCGAAAATTTTCTCCGATTGGGCTAAAACAAAGCGCAACATGCAGGAAGTCGCGCACATTTAAAATAAAATAGGAATATAGTGCTTCAGTTGTTAGCAGAACCCCATTTTTTTTTGCCGGGCGTTCAAGTTCAGGCTTTAGCTCGTCGAATTCATCTGATTTAAATAAGTTTATTTCTCCAGTACTTAGCATATTGTTTGTTATTTCGAGAAATGAGACTTCTGCTATTTGGTCGCTGCTAAATATAAAAATCGTTAGTCTCTGTTTAATTCCAGTTACTTTGTATAAGTTTTTTAGGTCTTCTCGAAAGTCTCCTGTTTTGTATTTTTTGGTAACCTCAATTTGGAAAACTGCCATTTCCAAAATAAACGCAGCTAACTTGGTTAATACTTGTCGGCCTGATCCACCTATCCCCATATTTAAAATGTGTCCACGCGGTTGGGAAATAACTCTCAGGATTCGAACAATATGTTCGATAGCTTCTCTAAAAAATACTAGGTTCATTCTAGTCATTCCTGGAAAGTTGTTATATTCCTCAAGTTGATTTTTCATAAATGTTCTTAAGAAATCTACCTGTAGATCTTCGTAAAACCCTTGAGGGTGAGCAAAGTCACCGAAAAATGGTGGAACCTTTGAAGGACAAAGACTGTGAAAAGTAACTTCAAAATGTTTACCAAGTATATCATTAATAGTATTTACAAACCAAAACTGATCTGAGTCGTCAACCAATCGGTCGCTGAACACTCTAAAACACTCATGAACCCAAAGCCGTAAAAAAAAATTTTTTTTGTTTTGAAGTTCTTTTTCACTTCTTAATAGTCCTTGAAAGACTTTGGATATATCTCTAAGATTAAATAAGTAATGAGATTTATTTGGCGTCGGTAACATTTTACTAATCATTGATACATATAAGTTAATGGTACAAAGGGTTATAGGTAGCCACATCTCACGAACTTCATTTGGGTATGACTCTAGTTTTTGACAGAGCATCGTTCCAAATATGCGAATAATTGTTTCTTGTGAAGGAAAAGTTAAGTTTAATAAAACAAACCGACTTTGAGTTCGACTGGAAATTGTTTGTCTGCCCCCTCCAGGCGGTCCCATCGCAGCCATTAATAATGTGTTTTGCACATATATTTTTTGTTGAGTTTTTCTATTAAACCAATACTTGTAATCTATCCATTGCCGAATAAGCTCCAAAGGTGGCTGAGATCCATAGATGTCTTTTGCAGGCATATTAAAGTCGTCCATAAAACATATCATCCGTTTGCCACCGATAGGTACAAATTGCGTTTTTGTACGTTTCTCAGTCCGATTTTCGATTGATTCTTGTAACCCGGCTGCTGTTGTCTGTGCTGACATGTTCACAGCTAAAATGCAAAATTTATTTTTATCACAAGCCTCCATTACACTTATAGCCGTTGACGTTTTTCCGGTACCAACATTTCCAACAAGCATCACAGGATATTCTTCAGCAAGAAGTTTTGAAACAACATATTCATAGCGAACAGTGTCTCCAGTAGGAACAATAATCTTGTAAAAAGGAGATCTAAAACATTTGTTGTAAAAATACAACATTTTGATAAATTCTTAATATTCACTTACTCGAAATCGCATTTCCAACTGCTCAACAGCTTGCTATCCCATGGTAAAAAGGTTCGTTCATTGGGATCCACAAAATAATCAAACACAGTATCTTTTATTGGAAAGCAGCTTTCTAGTTCCCGTATAAAGCTATCTAGTCTTTGGCGACTGTCTTCATCCACACTTGAACAAATTGACCATACTAAACAAAACATAAACCACAATCTAGTCATCTCCTCAAGAAGTTCTAAATTAATGGGATTTATCCCATTTACCTTTGTGCCAAATATTTCTAGCAATTTACAAAGCGACACAACTCCATTTAACTCATTTGTCCTTACAGGCTCTTTGCACCTCATTCGTTTAAAATCCAGTATTTTTGGCACCATGTAATCAAAATGTATTCGTAAAAAATCAGCGAACTCCTTAATTCTTAGGCGCTGTAACCATGAGTTTACAAAAGGTTTCCATCCCCAATCATTGTAATCGTTATAAACCATTCCACATCGGGAAACAGTTGCTGGTGAAGCAACAGCCAGGTCTCCTACTTCAAACAATAGCGATACTTGAACTGGCATGGTTATACGTTCGCTATTTACAAGCGTAAGAAGTTTATTATCATCCATTACTGAGTTCATGTTTTCAATCCATACTGCATCCACAGGTCCATCAAACAACAACCATTTCTGAGTCGGCTCTTCATCTCCACAGATTATTCGCATAATAGAACTTAAAACTCCGTCAAGCCATTCACCAGTCGACAAGTTGTATTCCCCATAAAGCTCTGCTAGATTCAATGCTTTTGGATTTACTGGGTAAACGGTGACTGCTTCCCATCCGGAAAATCTTTGACTATTCATTCGATAAAAACAGTTTTGTAATGTTCTCCATGTAACTGATTTGGCTGTTCCCGTATCCCCTATGATCATAACTGAGTGCCTAGAGTTTTTTGTTTCAAAAAGCTCAATTACTTTTTTTACGGCTATGGTAATTGGTTGGAGACCCGCCTCCCTAAATTCTTCATAGATCGCAATATTAAATTCACTGTAGTCTATAGTTGGTAAGCTAACACCAGGAAATATGTCAGACATAATACCATTAAAAAGGGGTAAATCATTAGCTGTTAATCTCGCAACATTCATATCTTTCATTGCCAAATAAACAATTTCTTCTTCAGTAGTATTTGGTAATTGACGTCTTTTTCGACCCGCGTAGCGAAGCAAAGCCACCATTGAGCGAAGACCAAAATCATAATGATATTGCTTTGAAAGTTGCTGCTTAGCCAGCTCATACAACGTATATACCTTTCGGGCCAAGTTTCTTGTATTAGTAAAACCATCCGAAAAAAGTAAATTTTCCGCAATAATTATATTATCAGGTACCATCATTGATATGGGTCTAAACATTGACTTTAAATTATCAGGAAGTTCAGTCCGTCCGGCATATCCAGGATTCATAGTAATGAATAGACCAACTGTGTGCTTTAACTTTATCATTTGACCCTCGAACATAAGCTCCAACGCCTTTGTAGAAAGCGCTGCCATTATAGACATTATTTGTTGTGCCACGACTGAGAGCACTTCAATATTTATTCGATTAAACTCATCGAAACATCCCCAG
>NC_024512.1:652930-656009 GCF_000001215.4 Drosophila melanogaster | reverse complement strand
GAACCTCATCGAAACATCCCCAGCATCCACTTTGTGCTAATCCAGAGAAATTTTTACCAATACTTTTATAGTCTAAGCCTTCGGAACAGTTTGTAACAATAACCCATATTCCCAAAGCTTTACCCAAATCTTTGACTGTTTCAGTCTTTCCAGTACCGGCGGGTCCCTTTGGGCTCCCTCCTCGATGCAAGTGCAACGCAGTAGTCAAAGTTATATAACACCGATCAGTCAATGGTGTAATAACTAATCGCCCTGAGTTACCTGTATATTCATAGCCATACCAGTGCTCTGTGTTTGTCTGCCTTATTACACATAGTTCCGATTCACGGTGCCAATAAAATCTGAGTTGTGAAAACCATTCAAAATGGCCCGTATCCTTACAGTTTGATTTATACATTCTTTCTATAACATCACGACCATGTATTTCAAGCGTTATGAGGGTATTTACTTTAAGGCGCATTGTTTTTGTTAGGTCTTTTCGACTCATTTCGGATAATTTAGAAAGAACTTTTATTTGCTTTTTCTTTAGCTTGCGTAGGGGTTTTTTTTGATCAACCATACTACAATGAATTAGGCTACGCGTACACTCAGTTGTCCATTGGATCTGAGCTGTGGTTAGCACCATTTGTCCGGGCCAAAGCGAAATCCATTTTTCTCTGTTCCCTACAAGTTTTTTAAGAGATCCGCGAGTAAGTTTAAGCATCTCTTTCATAACAACAAGCATGTACTCTTCGACTTGTTTTAGCCAACGCTCCGATGGTCCATCTATATAGATAACCATCATGAACTCAACATATTCTCCATCGTCTGAATGCATTCCAGAAGCTTGCCACCGACTTAAAGTTTTCCCAACGCGCTTGAGCTCAAGCTTGTATAAATTATCAAATAACTTCTTAAGGTGGGTTTGAACTAAGTCCGGCCGCTTAGAATTTCCTAAAATTTCTAAAAGGTCATCATTAGAAATAAAATAAAATCTTGGAAAAAGTTGTCGTTTAGCCTCAAGATAAATTTCTAAGGCACGTTGAATAAGTTCCAGTCTTTCGTCCATTCGACTAAAACGGTTTAATAAAAACGGTGGAGGGCGTAAGTTAGTGGCTTTTACGGCTGTCTTTGCCTGGAACATTTTGCTTGATATTGTTCGAAACTCTTCAGTTATTGTTGCAAAACGTTTTGCCTCTTCTGGAAGTTGTTTTCTTATGTCGTCTCCTTGGAATATATTTTCTAGGTAGAGCCATTGGCGCTGAACAGTTAAACCCTTTTCCAGAGTCTCACTTATGTACGATAGTGTTTTTTCCCAATAATCAACAATGGTTATAAATGGCTCAACAAAACGAGTTGCTTTCATAGCCGATATTTGTACCATGTGTTCTTCAAGGAGCTGAAAACAATCCTCAACGTTTTTTATTCTATAGATACCATCATGATAAAAAGCCATTTCAAAACTTTGTTTTTTCCAAATTGTAGCTATATTTTTAATAGAATTTTCGATTTGCAGCTCCATAGTTGCTGGATTGGATATGTCTTGAATATCTTCAGAAAATGCCTGAAAGTCTAAATTAATTATAAGCTCCAAAGTGAAGTTCTTCGAGTTTTCATCAAAATTTCTGAAAATTTAAATGGAAAATTAATTTATTTTTACTATTTTAATCGAAACGTTATTAAGTATAAATACGACTTTTACGACAAAACTTTAGGTGCGGTATAGTTATTAATTGTGTCCCCAAAGTGGGCAATTAGTATAAAAATATATTTATGCTCTGCTGACAGATGACGGATGACAGACCCGACATACTGCTTGACGAAAGCATGGCATATAACAGAATACTAAAGGGGTAGCTAAATCTGATCATTCTTTGCTCGCTTCGCAGATCCCCGACTATAACATACCCTTTACTCAGCTTGTATGAATGCGAACGCAAAATTTCATCATTTTTTTGGGATATACAATAGATCGCTCCTCTATATATATGGTCGTTTTTTAGGTGAAAGGAGGGGTGTGGCGACAGTGTTTTTGTTATAAAAATTGGGAAGAAAAATCTTTGTCTGTAGAATCTGTATGCTAATCTCAACCTTCTAGATTTAATCGTTCTTCATACGTACGACTATCATACAGATGGACAGACGGCTAGATCGAGTCGATATTTTGCTATTGATCAAGAATATATATATTCTTCGCTTCCTTCTACCTCTTACATACTTCTTAACGAATTAAGTACACTTTTACGTTACGAGTAACGGGTATAAAAATGGAGAGAAAGAAACGGCAAGCGAATAACAAAACGCAAAAAACTAGGACTGCTTAACTTTGTAGGCCCATTCAACTATCTTTTTGGCCCATTAGACGACAAACAAAATATTGAATAACAGATTTATTCCTTTTCACAGGACACAGTACAAGTCCAAGTCCCGTTATTAATAACCTAAAAACAAAAATTTTTAGAAAAATAACGAAAAATAATCCTTGTAATTTAACATTTTAATATATTAAAGACGTTCAAGTAGGTTCACAACTAACACATTTTAAAATATTTAATCCTAAAGCACGACAACATTGGTAACGTAAGCTACACGTAAGCTAACGTAAGCTTCTTAGTCATAAAAACTTTTGCATGGTAAAATACTGCGCTACTAACGAAATATTCCTAATGTCTCACATTATCAAAAACACAATTGACTAGCCAATAATTTTTTTTCTCAAATATTTTATTTTATTTATTTAAAACTATCGCCAGGGATAACCATTAAATTTTTTAGCATAGACAAGACAAGACAAGACAAGACAAGACAAGACAAGACAAGACAAGACAAGACAAGACAAGACAAGACAAGACAAGACAAGACAAGACAAGACAAGACAAGACAAGACAAGACAAGACAAGACAAGACAAGACAAGACAAGACAAGACAAGACAAGACAAGACAAGACAAGACAAGACAAGACAAGACAAGACAAGACAAGACAAGACAAGACAAGACAAGACAAGACAAGACAAGACAAGACAAGACAAGACAAGACAAGACAAGACAAGACAAGACAAGACAAGACAAGACAAGACAAGACAAGACAAGACAAGACAAG
>NC_024512.1:650490-652830 GCF_000001215.4 Drosophila melanogaster | reverse complement strand
GACTCGAGACCGAGTCACGGTCGCCATGTAATAGGTTCAAGGTTATAGGGTATTTAGGTAGTTGATATAATAGACTTGGCTCTGCTCTGCTTGAAGCGGTTTATTCGAATGAATTCACATTGCTGTTCTTGGGTACAGCCACCCGCACATGACGTGCTTAAGACTATGTGTTTGTTATTTAATCTTATCTTATCTTAATCACTTGAGCTGCTAGGTGCATGCTCGGCACTCTCACGCTCCGCGATCGGCTTATGTTTAAGCGCTCGATCGTATTTCAAGAGCTGGAGTGTTCATGTAAGTGTTGGTGGTCTTTGGCTTACTTACATATTAACTCTGCTTTACATATTACTTACTTACATATTAACTCTACTCTACATATTGAGGGTAGATACACTACAAAATATTTCATAAAAATAATAGGAAGTAGAAAATATAAATTTATAAAAAAAAAAAAATATGAAAACTGTTTATTGCAAAAGTCATATCAAAAGGTCATATCTGTGCGGTCACAAGCACTCAACAATCATTGCCTTGTTTATTTTTCATACGCCGCAAGCTGAATACTCTAATGACAAATATTGTAATATAAAGTCATTTTTGAAATTTATTTTGTGATATTATGATTCGGCTATTATTATTTCTAAGCTACCTTCAAATAATAATAACGTTAAGGCAATGCAAAACAAGAGTTTTTCGCATGGTGCCAATTGATCAAAAATAATATAGATTTAAAGTCTAAGGACTTCTAAGGTGAAGAGCATATTTTGTCAAATTTACGTGTGCACAAATACAGTTGTCTGCTATCACTGTATGCGTAGAAAAGAGCTGTTTTTTCAAGAGAGCCTGGAGCCACCTCTAGGGCCACGGCGAAAAAATCCTATGGCGTTACGCATCTTGTTATTCTAGTGTCTGTGAGTCGACTGCCTTGTCCTTCAGAGACCCTTTCCTCGTTAAAGGAATAAAATGAAATAAAATCCAAAAAAAATCCGAAATTTTAAAATATTTATTCACGGTTTTCTAGTTCTGGAGATCTCGACTTTCACCTGGACCGACAGACGGTTATGGCTTTATCCTTCTCCCTGTTTAATACTTGAATGAATAAATATAGTATTTTTTACGAATATAGGCAATAAAATTTTTTACGCACATTTTTTACTTTTATTTTTACTTACACGTGAATTACATCGCGAACTCTATTCCAATGGCGCTCACGCATGCACGGGTTCTTCAGAGCTGTAATTAAGGGCAAAGTCCGACGAAAACTATCTACATTTTTCGTAGTCGCCTCAAGCATCTCCCAGTGACGATCATAAAATTTTTTATTTAAGGTGGTAAATTCTTTATATAAATTTAAAGCAGTATCTTCCATTTCATTTATATTCATTTTCCAAAAGTATCCTTTTTTCCATCCTTCCCAATTTGTTTGCCATTCAAATATAAGTTCCCATATATTTTTCACTATTCTAACTTCGAAGTCTAACTTTCGCAAGTCAATACTTTCAGGTTGATTTACGTTAAACACTGCGAGGTCTCTCATCAGGCTTTCTTCAAATGTAAAGCAGTCTTCAATCTTTAGTGCTATTATTCTAAGAAATTTTAAAGCAATTCTTGGATTTCTGGAAAAAAAAGACCACATATTATTGAATTATGTAACAAGTTAATTTTCTTTGCTCTGGCAGTCAATAGGCAATTAGCTCTGCCATTATACTATTGCATTATATAATATATTCTATACCTTACACAATAATATACCCTTTTCGTCTACAAGTAACGGGAATAACTTCCACGTTATTCAAGGCAAACGACAAATTTCATAATTGTTCTGGGTATCGATAGATATTGGGAAAGAAAATGAAAAAAATTAATATTGTTCAAAAGTTTTGACGTGACCATTTTTTGCCGTTTTGTAGGTGTAATGTGATATGCGTACATGCGTATTTAGAATACATAGTTACATAGAGTACAATATACTCAGAATACTAGCATAAACAATAATGTTCAAGTAGAAGCGTTATATGATCGCCAGCTTATGAACTACATACATACATACATACAAAAGTGCATGGTCAGCATTCCCACGCTAACCAAACGCCACTACATACATACATACTGTGCGCACATAGCATTTACGCTCAACTCTTTAACATACAAGTTAAGAACCCTCTTCTTGCGCTCTTCGTCAGGACTCACCAGCGCTCGGCTCTCGTGTTTTCGGGCCCCGTCAGCAGGCGACTCGGGGCCTGTCTAGTAACATGTTCGTGTAAGTTACGAACCCTCTTCTTGCGATCTTCGTCAGGACTCACCAGCGCTCGGCTCTCGTGTTTTCGGGCCCCGTCAGCA
>NC_024512.1:648403-650390 GCF_000001215.4 Drosophila melanogaster | reverse complement strand
AACATTATATCAAGAGGACGCTTTTTATCAGCAGTGTGTTCCATATGACTATTTTTATTATTCAACTTACGACCATTCAGACTATTATCCAGAAAATCAATATCAAATTGACGAAAACAACCAAAATTTACAAAGAACACAACAGTTACAGCAGATTAATACAGACGAGACAAACAATGACAACAAAGAACCCAATGTTGAACAGGCCGAAAATTTTCTGCCACAAGCCTTGGAAAACCCCAATATATAACAATTAAATACAAAGAAAATAATTTGAAATGCCTTATTGATACCGGATCAACAGTTAACATGACATCTAAAAATATATTTGACTTACCAATCCAGAATACTAATACTCTTATTCATACCAGCAATGGACCGCTCATTGTCAACAAAAGTATAACCATACCTTCAAAGATTTTGTTCCCAACAACAAATGAATTTTTATTGCACCCTTTCTCTGAGAATTACGATCTTTTATTAGGAAGAAAACTTTTAGCAGAAGCAAAAGCAACAATAAGTTACCGCGATCAAGAGGTAACTCTTTACAACAACAAATACAAATTAATAGAAGGAATAGCAACACATGAACAGAGTCATTTTCAAAATGTAAATATGATACCTGACACCATGCTCAGACAGCCAAATAAAATTTCACCCATTTTAGAATCAGACCTATACAGATTGGAACATTTAAATAACGAAGAAAACAAAGATTGTGCGCACTCCTGCAGCAATACCATGACATACAGTACCATGAAGGTGATAAGTTGATATTTACTAATCAAACCAAACATACTATCAATACAAAGCACAATCTACCACTTTACTCTAAATACAGTTACCCACAGGCTTATGAACAGGAGGTCGAAAGCCAAATACAAGATATGCTAAATCAAGGTATTATACGTACCAGTAATTCACCTTACAATAGCCCCATCTGGGTGGTTCCAAAGAAACAAGATGCATCAGGCAAACAGAAATTTAGAATTGTAATAGACTACCGAAAATTAAATGAAATAACAGTAGGAGACAGACACCCAATCCCAAACATGTACGAAATCTTGGGAAAATTGGGCAGATGTAATTACTTCACAACTATAGACTTGGCAAAGGGTTTCCACCAGATCGAAATGGATCCAGAATCAGTTTCAAAGACAGCCTTTTCTACCAAGCACGGTCATTATGAATATTTGCGCATGCCATTCGGATTAAAAAACGCGCCAGCCACCTTTCAACGGTGCATTAATGATATTTTAAGACCACTCTTAAACAAACACTGTCTTGTGTATTTGGACGACATAATTGTATTCTCGACATCCCTTGATGAACGATTTCGTGGATTCGCATTCGAGATTCGCGGACGTGTTTCTTTCAAGCTACGAATAGCAAGTTCTAAAAACTACAACAGTATAGTGAAAGTTAAACACAAAGTGTAAAGTGCAGTTTGCACAACTAACAATTATTGACTATAGTAATTATTTACTAAAATAAATAATTATTCCATATTGTTCTGGTAATTGTTATATGTGGACTTAGAACAATGAATCAAAACGACATACGTTCTCAGCGACAATGTGAACAAGACGAGCGCCGGCTCTCTTTACAACGCAACAATGCATACTTTTCTTTCGTCTCACCGCAAATCGGTGATCGAGCACCCTCACCTTCAACTAACTCGAAACTTTTGCCCTCAGAGAACGTCAGACCGCGTTCTTGCTCTCCCTCTCTGCCTGCTTCGGCTCACAAGTCGTGGAGCGAAGAGACCGCCTCTCCTACCCCGCTCCTCTCGCAGCGCCAAACGACCGTCCCGGGTAACTGTAACACTGCAATAACGAGTGCAGTGACCTCACTGGCAACTGCCACTGCTACCACAACATCAACTTCGTCAGCGGCCCAACTAATTATCGCTGTGCCAGCTGTAAATAATTCAGCAGCACTGACCGTTTGCAACAACAATAATGCACGTAAAGAAGAATCAAAACAA
>NC_024512.1:633005-641403 GCF_000001215.4 Drosophila melanogaster | reverse complement strand
ATTCTTGTAACTTCACTGTGTCATGGGAGTGTGTCTTAAGTTTTTCATGAAGTGTGCCAAATAGGTATTTTAAAACTGAGTCCATCAAGTTCCAGGCACCTGTAGAATTGAAAATTTATTCTTTTTCTTTCGTTCTTTGAATTGTGTTTTGTGATAGTGAGTAACTCTATTTCTGTTAGTAAGTTTTGAATGGATTTTCTAATTGCCTTTCTGTACTGGGCCTTTCCTGTATCTCATGACGACTTCAAATACCATTCTGTCACCGTCGTCGGAGGTTTTGAGTATGCGAATCTTTTCATTAATTGTTTTATTTAGTCTTTCTATGTCCGCCAAAACGGCCTTTGTTGAGTTAAGCTGCAATTGAAAACGAGCCATCTCTGCCTGCTTTTAGTATTTTTGGCTTGCCCAGCTGCTTCAATATACGCATGAGTGCATTTTCGCGTTCCAACCAGTCCTTTGTTTTTATTTATTCTAATGTGCAAATTTCAACGTCAAATTTTAACGTCGACGCGATCGGGTGTGCGAGCACTCCCTGTGTAATCCGAAGCGGATATTGTGATTTAATCCGAAATCGAAAGAGACGCTCTTTGCGATGCAAGATCGCTCAAATATATATTGTAATTCTTTATCTTCTATATTCTGTATTCTTTTATCACTTCTATGGTACAAATCACCCCGATGGTAGAGCACACGGTGGGACCGGCATTCTAATTAGGAACCGTATGAAGCACCACTTTTACAAAGAGTTTGCTGAAATTAATCTACAGGCCACATCTATCAATATACAGCTGGAGGACACTATCTCACACTAGCGGCTGTACACAAATCGAGCAACTCGACCACGGAAAACGATGCTTAAGTAGAGAATGGCAATCTTCCAGATCATCATCTGCAAAATAAAAGCTCGCGAAACGAGGCTACTAGCACATTTGCACTACCGTCTTTAACCGCAAACTGAAACCAGCAACACACCCCAATTGTGTTTCGTTCAAAAGAAATATTTGGTAAGGACAGTTCCCTAATCCTACAGACCAATAAATCTACTCTCACGGAACCATTGAACAGGTGAATCGAATAACGACGGAGATAAGAACTTCATTTGAAAATCGAGAATACTGTACAGCACTATTTCATTCGACAGAGTCTGGCTAGCCGGCCTGAAGTTTAAAGTTAAAACAGCTTTACCCGAAAGAACACACAAACTTCTAAAGTCATACCTATATGACAGAAAGTTGGCAGTGCAGTGTCACTTCCACTGACCACGAAATAACCTACCATTCGGTACCATACACCACCCCTCCCCCTAAGCCCAGTAAGTTCAGATCTTTAGATAGAAGATATTAGACCGGGAAGCTTTGTTATACAAACGGACAAAGTTGCAAAATAAAAATTAGCGGCCTTATACCAGCGAATAATGTTGAGACATAAGCATCAGCAGCCGACATCCGCCCAAAAAGTTGACACCGCATTGTTTTCTCGTAGATAGGGCAACATATGCACTTACATACATACGTTCATAAAAAAACTTTCTGCTGCATCAAGCACTCATTTTCTAAGAATCACAACATTGTTATACACACATACATACAAATTCATGTTAGCTTATTTAAGTCGAAGAATATAGACGGCGGTCAGTTGATAGCCAACAGCAACCACAACAGCAAGTGCCTTTTCCTTCTCGACAACTTCTCAGCGACGATAACAAAAGCAAAGCTTTTTTTTCAACCCCAACCCTCCTACAACTGCATTAATACCTAGCGTTGACTTCCCAGAGGTAACTCGCGCCATTCAGTTAATTGATGTCATAGCGGAGCGCTAGTGGTCCCGTTCAAGAGGGGTTGAAATCGCGATTTGGATTGTCCGGCACGCTCTACCGTTCTGTCCCCTTGTGATTTTTTGTGTACTTTTTGAAATCCCGTGTTTATGTGAACCATCCAAGAACCTTACAAGATTTGAAAAACAACATCTAAGAAGAAATTGCCAACATAACACCTGCTATGCTAACAAGATTTACGACAAACCCCAGAAATCGGTTTACGCAATGTATGGAGAATGGGGGACGGCACCAATCAGATTTTGTCTTCAAAAATTATAAATAAAAATTAATAAATATTTTTCGATGCCTACAATAGTTTTCATTGAGTTCTGAAAAAAGGAAATTATGTTGGTCACACGGACAGACGGACATTGCCAGTTCGACTTGGCTATTAATCATGATCAAGAATACGCATCCTTCTGCTTGTTACATATGTACTTTTTAACGAATCTTTTTTCTACGAGTAACGGGTATATGGACGGTTTGTGGGTCTTAGACTGGGCGTTGAAAAAAGATGTTTGGTTCTACTATTGTTTCAGAAAATTTCTATCAGTGTACGAAAATTATTAAATATTAATTAAATTAAACAACCCATATTAACAATCAGAGATATTTACATGTTAGCAGAGGTTGGTAGTTTTAAAAAAAAATCGTCGAGAAATTCCTTTAATATTATTTTAAATTTTTCAGCTTGTTGAACTAAAATTTTTTTGAACTCTTCCCGGTTGTTATCTAACATTTCATCCGCTTCTCCCAATCTTTTGAGATAATGATGCCAGGCAGCTTCAAGACCTATTACTTTTACGCGAATTTCCTCAGGTATTTCCACTTGATATTTATCTAGTATTGCGAAGAGTTCTAGCGTCGGTGGGAAGCCCGCTTGCTTGAGAGGAACTTCGTTTATTATTCGTTCAAAAAATTGTTTTGCAAGTAATGATTCCTTTAAAGTACGTGGCACCATCATCATTTTTCGTTCGTTTTTGCGCATATATCTATAAATAGCTTTAGGCAGAAATATATTAAGTTCTATTTTCAAAAAAATAAGTGTTTTCTTACCTCTAATTAAGGAAAACGAATGGCTTAAAAGTATTTTTATGTTTAATGCTTGCCATTTTTCAATACAGTCTAGAATTGAACTTTTAATATAGTTTTGATTCATTAAAATAAAGTAAACATGAGTAATTGCATCCACATATGATATGTCGTCAGCCATGGCACTGTAATATTCAATGCTGGCTTCAAAAATATCAGCAGTCATCTGAGTGGCTTTTACACGCTTTGTAAATTCCAATTCAGTTGTTTCCCATAACATTCGGTGACTATTCCAAAAAGTTATATACCCATCGATTTCTTCTCTTTCATGATTAATTTCAGCTTCTATATTACAAATTAGCTGTGTACTCTCAGAATCTTCAAGAAAAGCTTTTGAAAATGATTCATATTGGTGCTCCTTAGGTAGTTTCATCTTAATTCCTATACGTGGAAACTGTTCAAGAATATTATGAATTCGGTCTATATACCCGCTAAGTAAATTAGCAATGACATCTATGTCCGGAGTAAGCACAATACACCTCTCCCTAACATCGGATTCCATTACAAGGATCGGAGCAGCTGCCATATCTGGGTCACGGTGCAATGCATTTGTTAACATATTTAACGAGTTTTTAGAACTTGTGAGAAACGCGGTAGCTAACATATCATCAAACACATTAACAAATCCGTACCATTCGATGGGCATCTGGAAAAAAAATAGTCAATTGTCAAAATGAAAGAGGAGAGAGCGCTCCATTGAGTTACCCGTTTCTTACCTAGTGGAAGTTCGAACGAAAAATGTAAATATTTTTTGGAAAATATTTTAAAATCTCAAAAATCGCATATACCTGGTACTCAGTGTGAATGCGAACGCGAAATTCCATAATTTTTCTGGATTATTGATTGTCTAAATATGTGTATAGACATAATAAGTAGGTAAACTATAAATATGTTCTATTTATGGGCTGCAATAAAAATGTCACTGGACAGCATATATGGCAACTACAGATAAGGACGATTGCAGCGGCCTATTGCCTAAGTGTCAAGAGATATGGCCACGCGGGAGGTGATTAGCGCGGTCATAGGCCTCAAACATAGACTTAAGAATAAAATTAAGCTGCATTTACCATCGCAGACTGCGGCGTCTTACAAGCGTTGTATTATATAATTAGATAATAAGAACCTATGTAAAAATGAATAAAAGGCAAGGCCCTCGCAGCAGCGAGTCAGTTAGATTTAAACACCCGAATTGAACTAATTAGTGTAAGAAACACAGAAGAAAAAACCAGCGCTTCACAGTAAAAAGAGGAAGGTTATTCGAGTGATTCTGTTGTTTCCCCCACCAGTGGTAAGAAACACAGAATAAAAGAGCACGCCTTAAGGTACTAGGACTATAAGGTAAAACATTGTGATCTTGCTTTTCCTTGGCTGATCAATCAGTTGTGAGTCGAGGCACAGCTAGGTCAGTATTTATTAAAACTATGAATGCTATCAAGGCCTACAAGGAGTCACAATTAAAGGTAGAAACACTTGAAGAGATAAATATACCAACCGCGTCAAAATTATCTGATACCGCATCAGCGCGGAGCTCCAGTCCAGTTGATAATCTGGTTCAACTGGTGGATAGAAGAGTGGATAGACAGGGTGAGGCAACAGATGAGCCCAATCTACGAAACCCTAGATAGTTCAAGTGAGATTGAACTAGTCAAGCAGCTGGCAATGATGAAAAGTCCAACGTGACGGACACACTAAAACTGCTTGAAAAAAAGTATAACAGAACTGCCTTTGATCAAGATGAGGTAGACATTCTGCAATCTGAAGTTTCCGCACTAGATATGGTACTTCAAATGAAGTTGGAACAGTTCAAAAGTTCCAACTACGACGTGCCAGAACTCCCAAAAGTGGACCTTCCAACGTTCAATGGAAATGCGAAGGAATGGCCAACATTTAACGAGCTGTTCTCTGAACTAATAGACAACAGAAAGATCTCAGCAATACAAGGAAGCTCGGATAGGTGGTTAGCCATTTGACAACGGGATCAGCGGCTAGCTATACAGCAGCGTGGGAGCTTATCTGCAAACGCTTTGAGAATAGCAGAAAAATATTATCCCAACACTTCAACAAATTAATGGAACTGGAGTGCTTGCTGCCCCATGATGAGAAAAAGTTAAGGAAGTTTTTGGATACTGTGACTGAGACCATATTTATCATAAAGGAAAAATAGAAAGCTTTGCTGACGTAATTTTAGCAGAAATTCTACTGCGGAAATTTTCGCCAGAAGCCTTACAGCTGTATGAACAGCATGTAAAAAAGGCAAGAGCTATACAGTCCTTGCAAGACGTACTGGAGTTTATTGAGCAACAATACAACTCAATAAATGCCATTACCAAAAATACTGCTCAGCTTGCTACAAGAAAAGTGCAAGTTAGATCATGTGCCTTTTGCTCTAATGATGGCCACGATATGATAAAGTGTCTCAAATTCAGAGCACAATCAATCGAAAAAAGAAAAGAATTCGTTGAAAACAACATGTGCTTTAGATGCTTTGGAAAGCATAATGCTATCAACTGCAGAAAGGAAATTACATGCAATCGATGCTCCAAAGGACACAACAGCCTTCTTCATGAAGACACAAAACGAAGTATTAACAGCAATAGCCTCAAGCAAGGCCAGGACACACTATTGGCTACAGGTGTTGTTTTAGTGCAAAAAAAAAAAAAAGCGCTGTAGGTTACGAGTTGAGGGCGCTTATTGACGGTGGATCCCAGAAGACGCTGATTTCAGAGAAAGCAGCACAAATATTAAGGATTCCCAGAATAAGGAGTACTATAGAGGTCGAAGGTATCTCCCAGACTACTCAATTATCAAAAAATAGCGTCCACCTGACGATCAATCCAAAAATTCCAAGCATCTTCAAAACACCAACGGAAGCATTGGTTTTACCAACACTCCATAGAGCCCTTCCCAGCAAAAAGTTTGATATTTTGATATCAACAAAGAGTGAAAGGACTACAGGCCACAATTCAACGACCCAAGCAGAATTGACATGGTGATAGGTGTGGATCTATTTCCCCTGATTATGATGGAGAAAATAAAATCCGTGAATGGAATCTTGCGACAAAAAACCAGATTTGGATGGATTGTGTCCGGAAATATAACTCGAGCAGCAAATCAAAAAATTATAAGTGCCACTACAACAAAGGACCTGGAACGCTTTTGGGAATTGGAAGATGAAGCCGATTAGACGATTACATACAATGCAGAATGCGAAAGAAAATTCCAAGAAACAACTGTTATCAACGAGGAAGGCAAATTTGTGGTTTCAATTCCATTCCACAAAGAGGCAAAGCTGGGATACTCTCGCAAACAGGCGATGGCAAGGCTTATTCAAATGGAAAAGAAGTTTCAAAGAAACCCAAAGAACTGGGCTGCATACAACGAATTCATGAAAGATGGGACATATGGAATCTATAAGGTAAATATTATTTACCCCATCAAGCACGAGTAGTTTTGACGCATCCGCAAAGACGACAAATGGACTAAGCCTAAATGTCGTTATTATAGCTGGTCCTAAGATTCAAAAGGATACATTCGATATTCTAATTAAATGGCGCAAGTGGAGTTGGAATTATGTGCTGCGCTTTTATTAGCAAAGGTGCAGGCTATATGGAGCAACAAGATCAACAAGATTATTATTACAAGCAAATTATTAGAGTGGAAGAAATCAATAAACTAATTCCCATTGTCAAATGGAATTACGTTAAATCGGAACAAAATCCAGCAGACGTGGCTTCAAGAGGGATATCAACACAAGCTCTTTAAATCCGTGAAACTTGGTGGTGAAATTTGCTAGCTATAGATGCACAATACTGGCCCAAAAGGAATAGGATATTGTTGTGGTATCCATTGATATTGATCAAATCCGAATATCTGCAAAATCATCTTTTATCGAAGTATTCATCGATCGACAAACTTTATAGAGTAATGGCGTATGTATTACGCTTCATAACAAAGCTGAGAGGAAAATCGCAACAGTTGTCACATCTTACGGTGGAGGAATTAGACAGACATGGTAACGAACAACAACAGCTGGATTTTGGGCATGAAGTCATACTACTCAAAAACAAAAGATCATTAGATCCAAAGAGTAAGTTACAGGCGCTAAATTCGTTTTTGGATAGTGATGGCGTACTTCGAGTTGGTGGACGACTTTAAAAAACATCCAATTATACTGAATAAGTCACATTTGACTTGGCTAATTGCAAAGAATGCTCATAAAGAAACTCTGCATGGCTGAATTAACATTATGAGAACTTATATTCAGAGGGAGTTTTGGATAAAGAAATATTTAAGGGAAAGTATTGTATGCATACGATACAAGCAAGAGATGTCCAGTCAACTGATGGAAAACTTACCAGTTTATCGAGTAACGGCTGATTACTCGTTTCAAAATACTCGAATCGACTACGCCGGACCGTTCCAGATTCGCTACTCAAAGGGAAGAGTTCAAAAAACGTATAGAGGATACATTTGTGTATTTGTTTGGATGGCAACAAAAGCGATACATCTGGAATCTGTTAGCGACTGGAATGCATGAAGTGACACGTTACTCCCCCGGGAAGCCCCCACATGGGAGGTTTATAGGAAGTCGGTGTAAAATCAGTAAAGCATCACGAGTTAATGGTGAAAACAGCTTTACATATGAAGAATTTGCATCGCTGCTATGTCAAATCGAAGCAGTGCTAAACTCGCGTCCATTAGTCACTGCACTATGGTCCAGAATTCGTTTTTTTTGGCATAAAGTCTAAATTTTTATGTCAATATATCGTCCTTTAGCAATTATTTTTTAATTGAAAATTGATCATATAAATAAAAACCAAAAACAAAATTGACCGATAGCTTCACTAATCGTTTTATGAGCTTTTCAATGTGAAGTGTTAAACAGCTGACAGCTAATATATTAATATTAATATTAATATTAATATTAAATATTAATATTAAACAGCTTTTTTACTTTTCTTATCTTTAATTATAAAAATTTACTTTCTACTCCCTATCCAATGTTTAATATTTTGACTACTCCAGACACCTTGATATGGATTTCGCGCCAATTGAAAACCTTCAACATTTCATTGGACCGTACTTTAAAATAAAATTTTCGAATACAGCCTTAGCAACTGATCTTGCACTTTTATTTGGAATAGGTACCGTTACCAAATATTTTGTTAAATCGCAAATGATAGTAACAGCATACTCATTTCCGTTTTCTGATCTTGGCAGTGGACCAATGGTATCTATCAAAACTATATCAAATGCTGTTGCTGGCGTTTCATATATTGTCAACGGTGTTTTAGTATGTTTTGTAGTCTTGGCTTGTTGATATTTTAAACATGTTTTAACATATTTACTTATTGCCTTTGTCATTTGTGGCCAATAATAATAGTTTTTTATTTTCCTCAGGGTTCTAGAAATTCCTGAATGGCCTCCTTCTGACGGATCATCATGATATTTAGACAGTATTGCTTTTATTTGAACCTTATAATTTTTATC
>NC_024512.1:629865-631005 GCF_000001215.4 Drosophila melanogaster | reverse complement strand
GGAAAATAGTGACCTTTTTGCAAGATAATTTTATTCTGGGAAATTTGATAATAAAGTGTATCATGTTAGGGGATTGCAGTATTTTTACAGACGATGCGGACATAAGATCCCCTATGGGGGTATCGGTGGGTTCTTTCAGCCAAACTGATTTTAAGTCTGCATGATCTAGGATATTTGGGCTGACAATATTGTTTTTTTGCCAGTGTTACAGCCAACATTAAGTTCTGTAACTCCATCATTAGCATTCTATTCCTAGCCAGCAGTGTCTCGTATAAATGGCCGGTGTCAATTTGGATATTTTTGTGTGTTTGCAGGATTTGATTTACTGTTGTTGTTAATTGGTTAATCCGATTTTGTACCCTAGTGTTAATTTTGATCTGCCTATTGTTTGACTGTGTCAACTGCCATTCTGTGAACCTAATTCTTTCTAAATCGAAGTATGCCAAACGGCTGATAATAGGTAGTGATAATAAAAAATTAAAAATTAAGGGAGAGAGTCATTTTAAATTGTCCTTGTGGACCACCCTCCCTTCAATGAGGACCGTGGTCCCCAGGTCTGCTTGTATGGCTTTTTCCTCACACAAGGGAGTGAGTTTATTGCCAAGTCTTCTGTTAGTTTTGACCAAAACTTTTTCGCCCACTTCGAAGACTCTATTTTGCCGAGAAACATTCTCTCTAGACCTTAGCGCGTCTTGGGCACTCTTAATTTTGTCAACAATCCGTTCTCGTGTGTCGTCCGTGCACTCTTGTACTGCGTCGACTGGCCTCTTATCGATGACCGAATGGATTGATTTGTTATATTTGGTTGTGGCTAACAGAATTATCTCCACGGTGTCGCTCATGCCCTTGTCAATTTTTAGGCACCTGGCGAGCTCTAGTAGGGTGCTGTGAAAACGTTCCACTTGCCCGTTTGACACACTGTGAAGGGGCGGCGCATTCGTGATGCTGACGCCAAAATGGTTGTCAAGCATGGCCGTGATCGTGTGCGATTTTAACGATGGCTCGTTATCGCAGTAAATCACTTTGGCCTTTGGGAAAAAATTCATGACCTGTAACAAGGCCGGTTTCAAGTCCTCAATTGTTCTTGACGGTACATGCTGTACGACGGCGAATTTCGAAAACTTGTCGATGCAAGTGAGG
>NC_024512.1:582368-629765 GCF_000001215.4 Drosophila melanogaster | reverse complement strand
ATTCTCCACTAAAGGCGGACATTATGAATACATTCGAATGCCATTTCGGCTTAGGAATGCACCCGCTAACTTTTAAAGGTGCATGAATAATATCCTTCGACCTTTGCTTAAGAAACGCTGTTTAGTGTATTTGGATGATATATCCCACATCCCTCACTGAACACTTGAATTCATTACAGCTTGTCTTTTTGCTTCTCTCATTGACCATCAAGTGCATACCTTCTAGGAAAGCCAAATTAAACAAATATCAATTTTAAATCGAGAACTCAGTTACCGATAAATTACAATTTATATTGTAGAAATTCATTATGGTAAAGTTACTCATCAACATAGTGCAAAAGGAGACAATAGCAACCTTATTAATTTTTCAGAAAAACCAATAAACTACTTCAAAAACAAATACTCGTTGAGTAAAAGGAAAGCGTTTCAGTAAATCCATAGTCCTTTGACAATCAAGTGAAAAGGTAACCTGCCTGACAAAGTTATCCTTTAGATTGTGCACGCGAATTTAATGGCCCGCTTCGCAAAGTGAGACTGCGACTAAGGTATACAATAAAATATCAAAGTGCACAGTGTAGTTCACATAAGACATACGACTCGACATAATGTTGCAGTTTGTGAACAATAACAGTAACCGTTACACAACTTAAAACGTTTTAACGGTTGATAATCTATCCCAACTTCTCCAACAAACAGATTTAGATTGTGCACGCGAATTTAATGGCCCGCTTCGCAAAGTGGGACTGCGACTAAGGTATACAATAAAATATCAAAGTGCACAGTGTAGTTCACATAAGACATACGACTCGACATAATGTTGCAGTTTGTGAACAATAACAGTAACCGTTACACAACTTAAAACATTTTAACGGTTGATAATCTATCCCAACTTCTCCAACAAATACGCCAAGTGCCGTAGTTCTCTGGAGAGCCTAGCAGTCTCAGTTCGTTTAGCAGACGAATTGAATATCTGCTCATCCGTATGCAGGTATTTTTGAGACGTAAGCATTGTAAATTTATGTGTATTAGACTTGTAAATTTCTATTGATTTTCAAAAAAAAGTTTTGCCACGCACACTAACGCCCTAAAACCGCCCAATACTGCCACCCCCATATCTTTGTAAAATTTGTGGATATCTTTTCATAATTTTATTAGTCGTGTAAATTTCTATTGAATTGTCAAAACCAATTTCTAACTAACCCCAATAAAAAATTCGTTACCCCCTTTAATGAATTCATAAGTACCACGCAGATCTACAGGCCAAATATAAACAACCAGACCCCTTATAAGCACCCATTTTCGTCCAAACAACAGCAATTCGATCAAAACAGATCGAATGATAGATTTGTATAATGAATTCAGAATAGGCTTAAATCGTGACAGATAAAACTACACCCGAAAGTATTATCAACTCCCTCCGGAAAAGAGTGCCGACTAAGCGTTTTAAAGAAGGCAGGGGACAAACACGTATGCAGACAGATAAAAGTCACCATCAACTCAAGTTAGATTACAATAACATAGCTCACCAAGAGCTATGTTACAGTATAAAGAATATGAGACATTTACAAATCAGAAAGTTCACTAACCCGAAAATTGTCCAATATCATCCTGTGAACCCACATAGTACACAGCACTTACTTGTATAGTATAAATGAGTCATCAATAAACATTATGAACTTTTCAATCTTGAACTTAAACTTTTTCAATCTTGAAGTTCACGGTAAACCAATAATTGTCCGAAGTATCTTTCAGCCAATGGACTATTTCAGCAAACACAGAAATTCTATATTCATTCGTTTTCACCATCTTGTGATATTTATTAGGAAGAAAAATATTATTGAAAATATGTCGGTTGTCATGATTTTTTTAGGAAAATCAACAGCTATTAGTGGAAGAATATTCCTTCACAAAGAATGTAAATACTGGAAAACCAACTTACAACTGAAATAAACTACGCATTGAGCAATGACATTATCTCAGACCAAAATTTAAACTTACACAATTATTAATATTATTTTCACGAAATAAAAATGTAAACCCAGTATACAAAAGACCCTACTCATATCATTTTGCTAATGAAACAGAAGATAATAAGCAAACTAATTAAAAGTAAACCTGAACATACATAGATAAAATTTTAGGGAAATGCCAATACTTTACAAAAATTTATTTAGTGAAGGCTTTCACCAAATCGAAATGGATCCTAAGTCCATACCCAAAACTGCATACCAAAACTGCGACTAAACTAAAAAATGCCCAAACCTTTTTCCAACATTGTATGAACTTCGTCCTAAAGGACGTCATAAGCAAAGATGGTCTTTGGTATGTAGATGATGTTCAACATACATAATAATAATTCAACATTAAGTGATCAGTGCTTAAACTCAAAAGCGAAAGTTTTTCAAAAACTGAAAGAGGCAAATCTCAAGCTCCAGTTAGACTGTTAGACAGATGGTATAAAGAGAAATTAAAAGTGATCAAAATATTTCCCATTCCAAAAACCCGTAAAGAAATTAAATCATTCCAGATTTTGCAAAAAAATTAAAGCCTTTATCCCTATTTCTAAAATAAAGGATTAAAAATTAATATAAAAGACGACGCATATAATGATTTTAACACTTCTGATGCTAGCAATTTTTTTAATAACAAGATAATAAACCAATTAGTTTTGCACGTATAACGACCATGAACAGAATTACAGTACAATAAAAAACAAGAAGGCTAAATTTCATAATTTTTATTGGATATCGATAGATGTTAGGGAATAAAATGAAAAAAAAATTCAAATTGTTCAAAATGTGGGCGTGACAGGGTCGGCGGTTTTAGGGCGTTAGAGTGGACGTGGCAAAAAGTTTATTGGCAAATTGATAGAAATATAAGCGATAAGAGGCTCTTCTTGGTCTCTGGAATCTTTTATAGTTCCTGAGATCTCGACCTTGATACGAACAGGCGGAGAGACGGACACACTCTTACCCAACGAGTGACGGGCATAATAATTAATGATTGGGAAATCTGCCAACTTCAACAAAACAAAACTCCAACTCCGGAGTCAAATAACCCTAGAGAGCTTTACGACATCGGTTTTTAAGCTATTGACAATGAACAATATTTATCCTGTATTGACGTGTACTCAAAATTGGCATCCCACATAAAAACAGATTTCTTAGCAACCAAAAAGACCCTAACTTTAGATGGCTAACTTGAGATGGTGGTTGTAGGGCTTTAGAGTGGGCGTGTCCCGTCCAAGTCCTCCGCACCAGCTTGAGGAAGGGGTTGGGTGGAACGTTCGTCTATCACTGGGCGTCTCGGAACAGGGACCGGGCGATTGCACGAATTGTCTGTAGGAACTAAACAAGCGTCTGAAGGGACAGAAGAAGGGATGGGATGTTTCGACTAGCAAGGCGTTGGCCTTGTCGCCAGACCCCAAGTTTCGACTGTGGCAATTACAGGTCAGTAAACTTCAGAAAAATGTAAAATGTGAACTGTGGTTTGATGCGGTGAATATTCTCGTAGCTGAAATTGAAGGCAGAAGGGTCAGCTTTTACGTATCCGCATCATTGTCCTGACCCCACGGTTCGACGTGGTCGCCGCCGGCGGACAGAAGGAGAGACGATAACTAAGCCAGGCCGTGAAGTGGAGCTCCTTTCCAGCGAGGGGCATCGAAGGACCAGCCGCAGCAGCAGGATCACAATCGGCAATAAGCAGGGACCCACAGGAGGGTTATTTAAATTAATACGGAAAACAACAACTAAGTAGTGCCCAAATTGAGGTTAAGTTTACGGAGAATTAAATCGTGATTGGTAGTCCGAAATGGTCATTGAAATTAAATTAAAGCGATCTTAATTGATCTAAATTCTAAAAAAGAAACCGCTAAGTATCTAGACGAATGTATTAATTCCCGAACCGCCATTTTTGAGCGTAGAAACTAAGAAGTTAAGTTAAAGTTTAACAATAAGCTGTAAAAAGTATGTGCACTCGAGTAAGAGACTCAGTCATGTCGTTTTCCAAATTTCCTCTTGCATTTAAATTGAATTCTCATTAGTACTTAAAATTTTTATATAGTACGTAAGCTAATCTAAGCTAATCATTTTTTTTTTTTGTAAGAAGAGTTCATTTTCTGAGAGTGCTCCTTTGTATTTTCGAGTAAGATTTCATGAAAGTTTGTTCGCAGACGTGTAATCCGAAATTATACCTTCTCCAAGCATTGGTAGAAAATGCCACACTTTCCTTTCAGCTCATCTGCGCGGGAGATCGATCTTTCGCCGAGGAGTGAAAAGTTGAGTGAGTTTCATTTATAAAACTTTATTTTTACTATTGTAAATATTCAGCAAAGTACACCGATAAAATTGGCTGGAGGGCATAATTTTGATGGAGTGCCAAGTATTATTTATTTTTAAACACACTGCTAATAAATAATTGATCCTAATGGAGTGGCGAAAGTAGCCAATTGAATTATAAAAAAAAAGAAAAAAAATCTAGTCGAATTTACTCGCGACCCGCTCTCAAACAAAAAAAAAAATTTTTTTTCTCTTCTCTTTAATAATTCAGTATAACAATAAAACAAAACAAAAAATATCTCATGGAACAAGATTATAAAGAAAACTCAACCTAAAAAATTTTATAAGATTTAGATAAATCCTTTGTTAATTCTCTTCAATATATTTATCAGCTAGTAACTTCAACTCTTTAATTATAACGTTCTTGAATAACGGCATACACCTATCTTTTCTGATTTCGCAACCAAGAAAAATCCCTTTCTCTAGATTCTCTCAGCTTACATTAGTTTGTATTTGAATAATTACTTACTTCCCTTATTATGTACTTATTTTTATCTATAAACATTGTTATTAATTTTTAAGCAACATTGAATATTGAAAATATGAATTTCTAAAAACCTAAATACTGACTCGGCTGATGTTTCTCCGGAAGTAGGGTGCTTAAGGGACCACTAGAGCCTCTTAAGGAAAGTGGTCTTAGGTAGGGTAGGGCAATACGCGAACACGATTCCACCTGTGTTTCGCAGGGGACAAAATTCTCAAACCTCTTCTTCTGTTCTAGAACTGTCCTCTTCCGAAGGTATTAATTTGCTTTCACCGATTTTGTATACTAGCTCCATCATTTTGTTGTTTTTGTAAGCACGCTCAATTTCTTGGTCTTATTCATTATTGTATATAACGAAGAGGTATCTGTACAAGCAAGACCACCACACCCAACGCCATGAGCTAGAGCCGGTCTCTAAAGCTTGCACCCGCAAGTATAGTTACTTTATTTTCCATCACTTCAATTCGTTACACGTTACAGTTTAGTTAAGAATAATAATAAATAAGATAAAGTGGCGCCCAAAGTGTGGGGCCTTAGTGAATTTTTAATTCATTAAGACTCGCGAATTAATATCTTCTATCATTTTCTTTACATTTTCCGTTTCAGTTTCATACTTCCAAAATTTTTGTGTTCAAAATTAGTTGTGGAGTACACGTCAAGTCAATACTAGTATTGCCGACTGGCCATAACTAAGACTTATCCCAAAAATTTTCCTAAGTGTAGCAAAATGAAATTTGGATTTTGCAGAGAAAAACAGAGTAACAGTAACTGCGGTTTGGTTTCTGTCCCGGTTTGGTCTACTTCCTTGAGCTAACTAAACGCTATTCTGAAAAAAAGGTCATTAACGTGACATGACGGAAAATCTTGGTAACTACTCGAGAGAAATGCCAGATCCTCACATAGTTGACGATTTTCTTCCTTTTTACCATTCGTCTTAAATAAGATAAAGTTTCCTCTAGATTGGAATATTCGTGCAGAGGAAGAGCGCACGATCGAAGACTTCACTAATACTGGTTGTTTTGAAATGTAGTCTAACAATTGGAATATCTACTTTTAAGGAAACACCTTCTACGACTTGAGGTGAGGTCAACATACGGAAGTGAGAACGACATTGAAGCTTTTTCTAGTGTGTTGGAATTGCCGAGTCGAAGGACACCGATATCATGATTGTCTAGCCGAAAGACGAGTTTTTTGTTACGGGTGTGGTGCAGCAAACACCTATAAACCAAGTTGCAAAAAGTGCTCAAAAAACTTCAAAGTCGGCATGACGAAGTTGCCAGACAAACCGAAGACTTCGAATGCCGCACGAAATCAATCAACAATGACCGATCAGTAGAGAACACCGATAAAAGTGTGTCTCTACTCCTCCCTGACGTACCAATTAAACCTGCTTATAGACTGCTTCACAGCAAAGTTTCGGAGTTACGGAATGTCCGCATTTCGGATCTCAGAGAATCTCCTGCAAGTCTTAAATTGAAATCTCGCAGTTCTCGACGCTTAAAATCGTTTTGGAAGAACGTCGAAATGTGTAAAGCCAGTTTGGAGTACATTAGTTGTATCACGACAGGACCTCGAGACCCGCGACCTTTCTTACCGATTCGCTTATTGAATCGCCTGGTCTATGGATTGTTGGATTCAGGCGCGTCGATTAGTTGTATTGGAGGAGGGTTAGTACAAGCTGCGATGGAAACTGAGAAGTTCAAGTTGTTAAGAGGGGAAGCTGCGACAGCAGACGGTAATTCTCAACGTATAGTAGGACTGCTAAAAATAGACGTAGAATACGGTGGCATCAAACGGCTTATGAAATTGTATGTCGTGCCATCGCTGAAACAGGATCTATATTTGGGAATTGACTTTTGGAAATTATATGACCTTCTCCCCGCTAATTTGAAAATAGCCGAAATATTGTCGCCTGAGCCCGACATGCAAACGGTAGTGGATCAGCACGAATTATGCGAAGGTGACAAAGCTAAGTTGGCGAATGTAATCAACTGTTTTCCCTCATTTAGTCAGGAAGGGTTAGGTAAGACGAATTTGTTCTCTCACTTGATTGATGTGAGAACAGCTAGGACTGTGAAGCAACGGCCGCGATTACCGATTTTCCATTACCGAAGAGTTTTAAAAGCTCGCACAGTTTCATGGGATTGTGTGGATGGTACCGGAAATTCGTCGCAAACTTCGCGACACTTTCTGCACCATTGACTGACTTAATGACTACGGAGCGGAAGTTCGTTTTAACGAAGGAGGCTATTGAAGCGTTCAACAAGCTCAAAGAGTGTCTTAGTAAAGCTCCAGTCCTGTGTAGTCCGGATTTTGCGAAGCCGTTTGCAATACATTGCGACGCTAGTAAGTCAGGTGTAGGTGCAGTGCTGGTGCAAGTATCTGAAGATGGTGACGAGCGTCCTACCGCCTTCGTCTCAAAGAAGCTGAACAAAGCTCAGAGCAATTATACAGTCATCAAGCAGGAATGTTTGGCCGCTATAGTAGCTCTCAAGACATTAGCTTTGCAGAGATTCAAGTTTGAGATTGAACACCGTAAGGGTTCGTTAAATGTCGTCCCGGATACATTGTCTCGTGTAAACGAAGAGATCGTGGCCGCTGTGGACTTGAAAGATAACTTGATTGTTGATTTAGATTCAGTTAGTAGAGACCGTGAAGGAAAACACCTCGAATTTTCCTGATCTTAGGGTGGAGAACGGGTTTTTATGCAGAAAAGCTGAGCACCTGACTGGAGAACAAATGCATGACGAGTACGCCTGGAAACTTTGGGTCCCCAAAGGAATTAGTATCGCAGATTCTGGCTCGCGCACACGATAGTCCGTTAGCTGCTCATGGTGGCATTCACAAAACCGTAGAAAGAATGCGATGATATTATTTCTGGCCCGGTCCCGTTTCGGACGTCAGGGCTTATATTAGTGCATGTGAGGTTTGTAAGAGTACTGAATCTCCAAATTTCACTCTCAGACCGCCATTAGGAAAAGCGCCTGAGTCTCAGCGATTCTTCCAGCGTTTGTTCATTGATTTTCTCGGACCGTATCCTAGGTCAAGGAGCGGCAACAAAGGTATCTTCATTATCCTGGATCATTTTTCAAAGTACGTGTTCTTGAAACAAGTAAAGAAGATCGATTCCAGTGTCGTCATAAAGTATCTGGAAAACGAATTGTTCATGACGTTCGAAGTCCCCGAAGTGATACTGTCTGACAATGGTTCCCAATTTCGAGCTTAGACGTTCCAGAAACTGACGGCGTTAAGCAAGTTATCCAACCCATAAACATAGCACCCTTCCACAGTTTATAAACAAATTTCAATTCTCAATCTCGTCGGCATTTCCTTTGTCTTTGCTTTTGTCATTGCCTTTAACAGCGCTTAGCTACCCGCTAAAATAAATAACCCAAACTTAACGTAAACACAGCTTCCGCTTGGAGACTAAACTGCATCGATCAGCATAATTGAATTTCACAATGCAGTGGAATAATTTCATTGAAAGTTCATAAAGTGTCAAAGAAAAGCTTCTGGCCGCGGTTGATTGGATTAGTATTCAGAATTTGAAGATCAGTCTGATTCGGGAGGATTAAAAGAACGGCTTATAAATGTATAAATAGATAAGAATAAGTGTTTTGTAATAAAGTGATGAGTTGAAAAGTTTAACACCAATAAAAATATTAAAAAATAAAAAATTTATTTTTTAAATAATTTATACCGCAAAAAGTTAATTGGCGCCCAACGTCGGGCGGCGTACTTAAAAGTTCTAAATAAATATTTACGAAAATAAGTTAAATACAAAACGGAACTTGCGCCGCCAACAACTCATATTTTTAGTGGAAAAATTAAAACATTCACAACAATCCAACGACACCTAACTACTGTGTCAGTGATCGTGAATAAATCAATAAATGCAATAATCCAATTAAGAATTTAATATAAAAGGTGGACTAAATACTTAACACTAATTACGAGAACACAATAATAAAAAATCAGAACTTAACTACAAACCCAATTAAAACAAAAAACAAACGTAAAAAAATCAACACCAAGAAGGAAGGAAGAGCTGAAGGCAACCCCCCGCCGCAGCTAGATACAAAATTGAAGGAAGACCCCAATAAATAATAATCAAGACGACCCAATTGAAGGAAGACTCCAAAATAATTAAGACAAACCTATTGAAGGAAGACCCCAACCGAAGATAATCAGGACAACTACTTTGAAGGAAGAACTCCCACGGAAAGTATAGTGAGCAGATAAAAAATAACACTAAGTCTTTAAATAGAATCTAAAAATTAAGCTCTCAACCAGTGATTCCACCTGTCTTGATTAGTTTACCACCACAAGGGAACATTGAGTCCGGACCATATGTTCGGGTGATTTTTGGCGGGTAGTATGGTGGTAAAAGAGTTCGAAGCTAAGATCAAAAATAGGAAAAAGGGGCCCGTGGGAATTAAACTCCCCTCACGTGGCCAGACCACTGCACCATCCCCTCTTCATTTTCTTCCTCTTTAAAAAACTAACAACGAATCTTACTATCTCCTATCAAAATGTTAGAGGCTTGCGTAGTACATTAAGCAATTTGTATTGTGATAGTCTTTCATTTGCATCCCATATAATAGTGCTCACAGAGACTTCGAAGTCTTCCCAGGTATGTACACTATATATAGGTTTGACCGTCCCTCCAGATGGGGAGGTGTAGTCTTAATTGCGGTTAGATCTACCCTCGCGTCGGAGGAGTTACTTTTGGAAGAATCCCGTAATTCGGAATTCTTATGTGTAAAGCTGTCTTTTTCCGACAGATCAGTGTACATTACGTGCTCGTATATTCCGGCATCTTCTGAATTCCCAGAATATCAGAATCATCTGTCCTCTATCCAGTCTATCTTGAATAAACTGTCTGACAGGGACCAATTGGTAGTTCTAGGTGATTTTAATATACCTGGCACAATGTGGTCCCCAGAAAAACAATCAAATATCCTTCTCCCTTTAGCAGAACATGACTTTATTGACGGCTTGCTCGACTTATCGTTGTCGTACGTTTATTATATTCCAAATCTTGGATCTATGTTTTGTAACAAGTCCTGAAAGTGTGTTTCTGTCCAGGGTAGCACCTCTTACTCAAACTGAAGATCCATATGATCCTACTTTCGAGGTGGCAATCGACATAGGTACAGTATTAAAAGTAAATTCAGAGAAGTCAACAAAGCGAATTCCCTGTTTTTGGCAAGGCAAATTTTCGGACGCTAAACAATTTTATAGCTGGCTTCAATTGGTCCGATCTTTACTCCTGGAACATAATGGCGGATGCGATTAATATGTTTTATACCGCAAATAAATCTTTTTTTGACTTTTGTGTTCCGATGTACTACCCGTCAATCTCTGAACCCCCTTGGTTTAATAAAGGGTTGACACACCTAAGAAATGTAAAGTCCAATCCAGTCCAAATTTTAAAATACCGGTTCTCAGTCCATCCTTTGTAAATATTTAAGCGCTCGGTTAAACTTTACCGTGCTTAACGCTCAGTGCTACAAAAATTATTTAAACTGTTGTAAGTTCCAGCTTGCACAGGATCCGAAACAGTGTTATAATTTCGTTAGCACTAAGCGCAAAAAAGTTCTTAACCTTCTACGCTGTTTTTTGAAAACACTACGGTAACATCGCATCAGGCAATAGCCGATCTATTCGTCAAGTTTTTTCAAATAACATATTCAACTTTACCTCATTCCGAACAGCCATACTCTTATGCGGTATCTAAGTCGTATCTAATATTTTGCCCCACGATAAACGAAAGCTCACTGTTTAACGGTCTTCAGCGTGTTAAACCGGTCTATTCGACAGGTCCCGATGGAATCCCGATGGAAGCCTTGTGCAAGCCTCTACTGAAACTGTTTACCTTATCTCTGGAATCTTCATAATTCCCTCATATATGGAAGGAGTCCTTTGGGATTCCTCTTCATAAAAAAGGTAGCAAACTGGATGCCAGCAATTACAGAGGAATCTCTAAATTGTCGGCTATCTCAAAACTTTTTAAAAATGTTATCACTCCTTATTTGCAGCACCTTTGTAAATCAATCATATCACCGTGTCAACACGGTTTTATGAAATGCAGATCAACAACCACTAACCAAAGACACTAGAATAACAAGATGCGTAACGGCCATACATTGGTTTGGCACTATGCAGCCACTTTTTTGGTGACGGCCAAAATTACTCTCTTTCAGCTCACTCCCGCTGAGAGCGTAAGAAATCTAAAAATATAATTTGCTTGCTTGTGTGAGTAAAAACAAGAGACGAGAACGCGTATATGTGTGCGTGTTGTGCTAGAAGACGATTTTCGGGCCGAAATCAATTCTGATCGAAGAAACGAATTTACATTGTACATATTAGGGTAGTTTTTGGCAATTTCGTAGCTATATGATAAAATAAAATAATTTTTAAAAATTCGCGCCCTGACTATTATAATTTTAAAGCTTTTTAAATTTGTTTGTTAAAATTTGTTATGTTTAATTCTAATTTGTCTCTCATCTGACAATTTTTTAAAAGCGAAATATTTTTTTTGAAACACTTTTAATGTTAATGTTACATCATATTAAGTCAAATGATTTAATAAATATACTAAATAATTAAATATGATAACTGTTTATTGCAAAAGTAATATCAAAGACACTAGATTTATTCTAGTGTCTTTGCTTTGTTCATATCTTGAGGCACGAAGCGCGGACACAAGCACTCAACAATCATTGCCTTATTAATTTTTCACACGCCGCAAGTTGAATACTCTAATAACAAATATTCTTATATAAAGTCATTTTTGAAATTTATTTTTGTGATAATATGTACATAGATTTGGCTATTTCTAATCTATTTTCAAAGAATAATAACGTTAAGGCAATGCAAAACAAGAATTTTTCGCATGGTGCCAATTGATCAAAAATAATATAGATTTAAAGTCAAAGAACTTCTAAGGTGAAGGGCATACTTTGTCAAATTTACAATGCATGAGCATACGTGTGCACACATACAGCTGTCTGCTATCACTGTATGCGTAGAAAAGAGCTGTTCGCTGTAGCGCTCTCCGCTCTCTCGCTCTCTAACAAAAATTCTAGAGCCACGGCCCAAAAATCGTGTGCCAAAAAATCGTATGCCGTTACGCATCTTGTTATTCTAGGGTCTTTGCACTAACCTTTTGGAGCTAACTTCTTTCGCAATACAAGGTTTCAAAAATAATCTCCAAACAGATGTCATCTACACTGATTTTAGTAAAGCATTTGACTCTGTTAATCATTACCTTCTGATAAGAAAACTTGGTCTTTTAGGTTTCCCTGTTGATCTTCTAAATTGGATTTCAAGCTATCTGAATGGCAGGACACAACAAGTCCTCTTTAAAAATTCTTTATTTCTTTATCCCACAAGGGAGCCATCTTGTTCCGCTTCTTTTTACCTTATTCATTAACGACCTCCCCTTAATAATAAAACATTCGCGTGTACTTATGTACGCAGACGATGTTAAATTATGCCTCCAGTACAAGGACACTTCGTGCCATTTAGACTTACAATCCGATCTAGATCGCATGACTTACACTCTAAGTCGGTGCTCCTTGGACAAAATAACACGAGTTGATGATCTTGTTGTTCTTCTGGACCAAAAACTAAAATTTTCTGACCATATTTCGTCTATTGGCAATAAGGCCTTGGGTGTTCTTGGTTTTATAAAAAGGTGGTCTAAGGAATTTGATGATCCTTACTTGACTAAAACCTTATTTATTTCGTTAGTCCGTCCGATTCTCGAGTACGGATCACCTGTTTGGAGTCCACAATACGCAGTCCACTCGGAATGCATTGAATCGGTCCAAAAAAACTTCTTACTTTTTGCCTTGCGGCGCCTAAATTGGGATGCCAACCGTATATTACCTCCTTATTCTAGTAGACTACTTTTAATTAATTTACCGTCCCAAGCTAACCTTAGAACTATGCTTGGAACATAGCGGTTCCAAGTAGATTCACTAGAAACTTTATACCCCTTATCTTAAATCATTGTAGATCTAACTATGAGTTGCATGACCCTTACAGAGTTTTATGTTCTGACTATAATAGACTTTATCCTATTATCAGTAATCTTATCTCTCTGCCGCTCTTAAAGCAATCGATTTTAACTTTTTTATTCCATAATTAGATCCTACTAACAGTAATATTTAATATAGTTAATTTTACATTATATTCATTTCCTCGTTCCTGTTCTCTTTTTTATATCGCGTCTATATCTTCTCGCGAATCGAGTCGTACGATACACGGCAGCGCCCCTCGGTCGGTTGGGCGGGAGGTGTAGCCGTGAGACCTATGCGAAAAAAAAATAAGATCCAAACAATTGACCGAACCATAAAATGCGAAACTATATTAGAGGTAATTAAATTCTTACCTAAGTTCACAGGTGAAATAACACAATATGTAGGCTGGAGAGAAGCGGCAGAAACCGCAATGAGTCTATATAAAATCTATATCTATATAAAAGTCTATATAAAATTGAAAGTGAACAATATTTTATCGCCTTAACAATACTACGTATTAAAATCATGGGAGCAGCACACGATGCTCTAACCAACCTTGGTACCGTTTTAAACTTTCAAGCAATTCTTTCAAGATTGGATTTTATTTATAGCGATAAAATCGCTTGGATGGATCGCTTCCTCCATCGAATCAGAATTAAGCATCCTTAGACAGGGACGTATGACCATTATAGAATTTTACAACGAAGTAAACAAGAAAATGACTTTACTATTTTACTAAAACTATTATGACTTATGGAACTTATGGAAAGGACAACAAAGGAAACAAATAAAACAATTAGAAGCAATGCTCTTAGAATTTTTATTTCTGGATTAAACGGTTCAATCTCTCTTAACCCACCAGACTTGCCAAATGCTTTGGCAAAGTGTCAGGAATTAGAGTCTAACAAGTTTAGAGGTCAATTTGCAATTAGGTATAATGGATTTAGGAATGAAAATAAAAATCAAGGAAACAACCTTAGATTTGCCTCTAGACAGAATAATATTACACCAAATAGAATAAATAATAATTGGCCACAAAACGAGAACTTGGGAACGAATAACAATTGGAACTTTAATAATAATTCCAATGTTTAACCACCACCAGAACCTATGGAACTCCATAGGAGTTCAAAATCGTCCGTATAAAAATTATAATCGTCCTAGGAATAATAACAGCCAGAAGTATCTACAGTTCATGGATATTCAATCATAAAATATTATCATTTGATAAATATATTTGGGGAACAACAACGATTTTATGAAATTGAGGGTCTAGAATCTGATCTATTAGTTGGATTCAATCTGTTAAGAAAGACTGGAGCTAAATTAGATATCGAGAATGGAATCATGGAGTATAAGGGATAAAATGATTTATGTTTAATGGAGGAAAAAAATATTCTTCCATTGAAAGAATATATTATCAAAAAATACTTCGATGAGCAAAAGGTATTTAAAACTGAAACGGTAATTGCTGAAGGCAGTTTGTATAGTTCGGGATCTGAAAATCCTGAGCACGCCGACGTTGAATTATCCGTCATTAATAAAACTAATAGTTCGGGATCTGAAAATCCTGAGCACGCCAGCGTAGATTTATCCGCTAATAAACAATATATCAGTTTGGGATCGAAAAATCCTGAACAAGCCGACGATGTTAATTCCTTCATTTTTAAATCAAAAAGTTTAGGATACACAAATCCTGAGCACGCCGTCGTTGAGTTTTCCGTCAAAGAAAAAATTCATAACCTAAAATAATTTTAAATCAAATAAAAAATCTTGAAAACAAGGTATGAATAAAATGGAAAAGGAGCACTCTAAAATAAATATGCAAATTCCTTTTCGTACCTATATTCGAGGAGAAATAAATACTGAATACTTATAGGAAACAATATCCTTATGCTATGTCGGTCTCAGATTTCGTTAATAATGAAATCGATAGAATGCTAAAAGAACATATTATAAGACCAAGTAGAAGCCCTTACAATTCACCAGTCTTAGTAGTGTATAAAAAAGGTCAAAATGAAGATGGGTCTACAAAACATCGACTAGTTATTAGACTATAAAAAATTAAACGAAAGCACAATACCTGACAGATACCAGATGCAAGATCCGTCTGTAATATTATCTAACTTAGGGAAGTCAAAATATTTCTCAACAATTGATCTGGAATCAGGATTACACCAAATTTTAATGAAAAATTCAGATATTGAAAAAACCGTTTTCTCTATAAATAACGGAAAATTCGAATTCTTACGTATGCCATTTGGATTTACAAACGCCCCTAGAATATTTCAAAGAGCAATGGATGATATAGTGAGAGAACATGTCGGAAAAACTTGTCATGTTATAATAATTTTTTCTAATACAATTGAACAACATTACACTGATTTAATTCAAATAATTAATATTTTACAAAAAGCACATATGAAAATTTCTCTAGAAAAATCTAAATTCTTTAAATTAGAGACAGCATTTCTTCAACAACAGTTTCAACAACCACTGTTATTAACAAAGGGGAGGTATACAATACATGAGTCATTGAACGTTTTTGATAAGACACGACATATAATTGAATATGACACGCCAGAAAACTTAATAGAAATACTAAGGGAGTATCTAAAACCAAACATAACGGTAGGAATTCATTGCACTTTAGAAGATCTTTATCATATTCAATTACCATTAACAAATAACTTTACCAAAAAAATTTTTTTATACTAAAATATTTCTACAAGACGTGGAAAATAATGAAGATAAAGCTATTATAATAGAAGAGACACATAGAGGTTTAGACGAAAATTACAAACAAATCAATAGATTATTGGGCAAATTTATTTATGAATTAAAAAGAATACATAAAAAATTGTACAATTTGCAATGAAAATAAATACAACAGGCATCCTATTAAAATTCCTATTGGGGAAGCCCCTATTCCAACTAAAGAAGGGGAGAATTTACACATCGACATTTATTACGCGCAAAGTCTTATTTTCTGAACTTGTATTAACGCGTATTCAAAATTCCTGGTTGTAAAAGAAATACAAAACAAACTAAACATCGAGAATAAAGTAATGAAACTACTCCAACAATTTCACCACGCCAAAGTAATTATGACTGATAATGAACCAAGCTTTACCTCTGTCCAATTTAAATCCTTTGCACAAAGATGTGGTTTAACTCTTCAACATTAACAGAATTAGCTCGTTGTATAAAGGAAGAATTTAATCTTACTGAATATTCTGAAATAATTATTAGAGCCGCAAAAGAATTCAATCAGAGCATCCATTCAACAACAAACCAAAAACCTTTTGATAATCTTTATAATAAAATTAGTCACGAAAATATTTCAAGAATTCTAAAGAACACACAAGAAAAAATGTTAGTAACACATAATGAAGGTCGCAAAGAAAAAGAATATCATGTAGGTCAAGTTGTTTATGAAAAGAAACACGGAGAAAGAAATAAGCTAAAAACTAGATACAAAAAACAGGTTGTTAAGAAAAACTTACCTAACAAAGTTATAATCAATAATAGAAACAGAACTATTCACAAAGACATCATTAAGTTTTAACAAATACCATATTTTTTTTATTTTATTAAATTACAGAAAATGCATTTCTTAATACTTATAATACCATTCGTAATGATAATCACTTCAGAAATAATTGATTATTTCAATCACGAATTCTTCCTGTTCAAGGACAAAAAGGATGTCCTTACCTATGAATCATATGCCGACTTATTCCACGTAACTAACTTAAGTTTTTATAAAGAAATAATCAATCTAGAATCAGGATATGTTAGAAAGGATACAAATATTCGGACAAAATGGGAAATTACTTACGAAATACAAATACTGGAATTAATTCTGACACAATTGATACCAACTAGATCAAAAAGGGGAATAAATGAGTTAGGCACTGTTTGGAAATGGTTAGCTGGAACTCCGGATCACGATGATTTCATTGAAATACAGAATAAAATAAATAATTTAATTGAAAACAATAACCAACAATTTATTATTACTTCCAAATTGTTTAAGGAGATAAAATCACTTTCCGATCACTTTAAAAACATTTTTATTGATCAAGAATTGCCGTTACGAAAACATCGTTTACGTTTATTAACATTTGACTTACAAAACCTTATTGATACACTAGCCAAAATTGATTTATTCAACACACAAATATTAAATAATGAAGACATTAAAGAAATATTAGATATATATATATATAAAATATATAAATATATAATATATAAAATCTCCATAATGAAGGTCGCAAAGAAAAAGAATATCATGTAGGTCAAGTTGTTTATGAATAGAAACACGGAGAAAGAAATAAGCTAAAAACTAGATACAAAAAACAGGTTGTTAAGGAAAACTTACCTAACAACAAAGTTATAATCAATAATAGAAACAGAACTATTCACAAAGACAACATTAAGTTTTAATAAATACCAAATTTTTTTTATTTTATTAAATTACAGAAAATGCATTTCTTATTACTTTTAATACCATTCGTAATGATAACCACTTCAGAAATAATTGATTACTCCAATCACGAATTCTTCCTGTTCAAGGACAAAAAGGATATCCTTACCTATGAATCATATGCCGACTTATTCCACGTAACTAACTTAAGTTTTTATAAAGAAATTATAAATCTAGAATCAGGATATTTTAGAAAGGATACAAATATTCGGACAAAATGGGAAATTACTTACGAAATACAGATACTGGAATTAATTCTGTCACAACTGATACCAACTAGATCAAAAAGGGGAATAAATGAGTTAGTCACTGTTTGGAAATGGTTAGCTGGAAATCCGGATCACGATGATTTCATTAAAATACAGAATAAAATTAATGATTTAATTGAAAACAATAACCAACAATTTATTATTAATTCCAAACTGTTTAAAGAGATAAAATCACTATCCGATCACTTTAAAAACATTTTTATTGATCAAGAATTGCCGTTACGAAAACATCGTTTACGTTTATTAACATTTGACTTACAAAACCTTATTGATACTATCACACTAGCCAAAATTGATTTATTCAACACACTAATTTTAAAAAATTAAGACATTAAAGAAATATTAGATCACGAACAACAGCCTGACTTAATGGACATCTCCATATTCAAAATTGTATTGCATAAAGAACTCTTAATTATTTATATAAAATACCTCGTTATAACAAACAGATGCGAAATTTACTATGCCAGATCCATTTCACATTATGATGGAAAATTACTAATAAGTAATCAGGTCGCAAAATGCGAAAAAACCTTTTATGAAATATCTAATATTAAGATCTAACTTTTTAACAATTATTGTATTATAAGTAAAGATAAGACTTGTTTTACCCGCTTACTAAATGGAGAAAAATAAATTTTCACTAAAATTCTAGAAAAAAATAAGAATATAGATATCATTCAAGAAGGTGCCATTCTAATAAATGGAAATAATATTGTGAACGATTCTCATTTAAACCGTTCATATTTAATAACATTTAACACCACAACTACAAAAAATAATATTTCATACACCAACTCAGAAAACAAAATACTTGAGTCCATTACTACCAACCATTTTAAAAACCTGGAAATATCAGAATATATAAAATCCAACAATTCAGAACTTTCTTTTGACAACATTAATATATTAAACCCATTAATTGAAATTTAGAATTGGAAAATTTCAATTTCATTTATATTATTAATTTTAATCATTTTGTATTTCATTACTATATTAATATTAAAATTCAGGTATGATATATTTGTAATCAAACAAAAACGGCCAGAACTAGAAAAACCAAATAATGAAGTAGAATTTTTAACAGAATTAAATGAGCGTGTAAGCGAAATTAATAATGAAGCGGGATGCGTCATTTTAGAAGGAGGAGAGTTATCCAACCCATAAACATAGCACCCTTCCACAGTTTATAAACAAATTTCAATTCTTAATCTCGTCGGCATTTCCTTTGTCTTTGTTTTTGCCATTGCCTTTGACAGCACTTAGCTACCCGCTAAAATAAATAACCCAAACTTAACAGCTTCCGCTTGGAGACCAAAGCACGGCCAACTTAATGCGCTTCAATCAACAACTGCATCGATCAGCATAATTGAATTTCACTATGCAGTGGAATAATTTCAGCATAATGCTTTTATCGAAAGCTCTGAAAGTGTCAAAGCTTCTGGCCGAGGTTGATTGGATTAGGATTCAGAATTTGAAGATCAGTCTGATTCTGGAGGATTAAAAGAACGGTTTATAAATGTATAAATAGATAAGAATAAGTGTTTTGTAATAAAGTGATAAGTTTAAAAAGTTTAACACCAATAAAAATATTAAAAAATAAAAAATAATTTACCAGTACCAGTCCTTATTATAAGATGCAGTATGGCGTAGCTATGATATACCGGACGGTATGCAACCCTTTTAAGTTGCACCCGATAAGTTTGGGATAATTCGGTTATCGGGAAAAAAGTGTGGTTCAGCTGATCGAGATTTCCGCCGATGGCCTACATCTCGGCTTGGGTTTCCTGTTGGTTTTTTTCTTCATAGAACAGTCTATGAGTCATGTTGTGAAAGTGCGTTTTGGAAAGTTGTAACTCGCGGGCATAAATATTTTCTTGTCACGGGAAATATTATCGTACTGCGTTTCTACGATAATAGTGGTGCGCGAGATAAGTCCGGAGCGTGTTTCCCGGCAATAACAAAATATTCTTTTAGCCGAAAAGATCGTCGTCAGCCATCGCGCCGCCGCCTTGTCGCCAGACCCCAAGTTTCGCCTGGGGCAATTACAGGTCAGTAAACTTCAGAAAAATGTGAAATGTGAACTGTAGTTTGCAACAAAGAATGCAAGCAATAACCTTTGCAGGTCAATAGTAAATAAATAATAAAATTATACATATATAACAAAAAAAAATATACAGTCCACGATATCGTTGTTTAAGAGAAAATGTACTTCTACAAAGAAAAACCGAAATGTTTAAAATAAGTTAATTGAGTACAAATTGTTGAATTAAAAATAGTAAAAACCATAATTGTAATCCAATAAAATTAAAAGCCATGAACACTAGGGCCATTGAAATCTTAGTTGCAAAATAAATGAACGCATATCAAATAAATAAAGTCCACTACTGTTATAAATTCAACTAATATACAAGTGTACATCTCAGCTTTGCTGGCCCTTTGGCAGAAAAATTTCACACATGAACACGAATAGATTTAAAGACTTACAATTTTGGGCTCCTTTCATATCTTATGTAAATGAATCGAGAGCGATAATTTATATTTAGGATTTTATTTTCTAAGGCGACATGGGTGCAATGCTCAGAAACATGTCCACACCACATGAGTCACTTGAGATCGTTCCCAGCCTCCTAAAATAGTTCCTTAGTGGGAGACCACAGATAAGGTCCTCGCCGCTCAAGATAGGCAGATGTGCCGGAGCGTGGAACCTCGATAAGGCGGGGACTATTTACTTAGGCCTCTGCGTAGGCCATTTACTTTAAGATGCGATTATCATGTCACATATTTAAACCGAAGATATTTCCAAATAAAACCAGTTTCTTACAAAAACTCAACGAGTAAAGTCTTCTCATTTGGGATTTTACAATTAGTTTGTATTTGCATAATTACTTACTTCCCTTATTATGTACTAATTTTTATCTATAAACATTGTTATTAATTTTTAAGCAACATTTAATATTGAAAATATGAATTTCTAAAAACCTAAATACTGACTCGGCTGATGTTTCTCCGGAAGTAGGGTGCTTAAGGGACCACTAGAGCCTCTTAAGGAAAGTGGTCTTAGGTAGGGTAGGGCAATACGCGAACACGATTCCACCTGTGTTTCGCAGGGGACAAAATTCTCAAACCTCTTCTTCTGTTCTAGAACTGTCCTCTTCCGAAGGTATTAATTTGCTTTCACCGATTTTGTATACTAGCTCCATCATTTTGTTGTTTTTGTAAGCACGCTCAATTTCTTGGTCTTATTCATTATTGTATATAACGAAGAGGTATCTGTACAAGCAAGACCACCACACCCAACGCCATGAGCTAGAGCCGGTCTCTAAAGCTTGCACCCGCAAGTATAGTTACTTTATTTTCCATCACTTCATTTTGTTACACGTTACAGTTTAGTTAAGAATAATAATAAATAAGATAAAGTGGCGCCCAAAGTGTGGGGCCTTAGTGAATTTTTAATTCATTAAGACTCGCGAATTAATATCTTCTATCATTTTCTTTACATTTTCCGTTTCAGTTTCATACTTCCAAAATTTTTGTGTTCAAAATTAGTTGTGGAGTACACGTCAAGTCAATACTAGTATTGCCGACTGGCCATAACTAAGACTTATCCCAAAAATTTTCCTAAGTGTAGCAAAATGAAATTTGGATTTTGCAGAGAAAAACAGAGTAACAGTAACTGCGGTTTGGTTTCTGTCCCGGTTTGGTCTACTTCCTTGAGCTAACTAAACGCTATTCTGAAAAAAAGGTCATTAACGTGACATGACGGAAAATCTTGGTAACTACTCGAGAGAAATGCCAGATCCTCACATAGTTGACGATTTTCTTCCTTTTTACCATTCGTCTTAAATAAGATAAAGTTTCCTCTAGATTGGAATATTCGTGCAGAGGAAGAGCGCACGATCGAAGACTTCACTAATACTGGTTGTTTTGAAATGTAGTCTAACAATTGGAATATCTACTTTTAAGGAAACACCTTCTACGACTTGAGGTGAGGTCAACATACGGAAGTGAGAACGACATTGAAGCTTTTTCTAGTGTGTTGGAATTGCCGAGTCGAAGGACACCGATATCATGATTGTCTAGCCGAAAGACGAGTTTTTTGTTACGGGTGTGGTGCAGCAAACACCTATAAACCAAGTTGCAAAAAGTGCTCAAAAAACTTCAAAGTCGGCATGACGAAGTTGCCAGACAAACCGAAGACTTCGAATGCCGCACGAAATCAATCAACAATGACCGATCAGTAGAGAACACCGATAAAAGTGTGTCTCTACTCCTCCCTGACGTACCAATTAAACCTGCTTATAGACTGCTTCACAGCAAAGTTTCGGAGTTACGGAATGTCCGCATTTCGGATCTCAGAGAATCTCCTGCAAGTCTTAAATTGAAATCTCGCAGTTCTCGACGCTTAAAATCGTTTTGGAAGAACGTCGAAATGTGTAAAGCCAGTTTGGAGTACATTAGTTGTATCACGACAGGACCTCGAGACCCGCGACCTTTCTTACCGATTCGCTTATTGAATCGCCTGGTCTATGGATTGTTGGATTCAGGCGCGTCGATTAGTTGTATTGGAGGAGGGTTAGTACAAGCTGCGATGGAAACTGAGAAGTTCAAGTTGTTAAGAGGGGAAGCTGCGACAGCAGACGGTAATTCTCAACGTATAGTAGGACTGCTAAAAATAGACGTAGAATACGGTGGCATCAAAAGGCTTATGAAATTGTATGTCGTGCCATCGCTGAAACAGGATCTATATTTGGGAATTGACTTTTGGAAATTATATGACCTTCTCCCCGCTAATCTGAAAATAGCCGAAATATTGTCGCCTGAGCCCGACATGCAAACGGTAGTGGATCAGCACGAATTATGCGAAGGTGACAAAGCTAAGTTGGCGAATGTAATCAACTGTTTTCCCTCATTTAGTCAGGAAGGGTTAGGTAAGACGAATTTGTTCTCTCACTTGATTGATGTGAGAACAGCTAGGACTGTGAAGCAACGGCCGCGATTACCGATTTTCCATTACCGAAGAGTTTTAAAAGCTCGCACAGTTTCATGGGATTGTGTGGATGGTACCGGAAATTCGTCGCAAACTTCGCGACACTTTCTGCACCATTGACTGACTTAATGACTACGGAGCGGAAGTTCGTTTTAACGAAGGAGGCTATTGAAGCGTTCAACAAGCTCAAAGAGTGTCTTAGTAAAGCTCCAGTCCTGTGTAGTCCGGATTTTGCGAAGCCGTTTGCAATACATTGCGACGCTAGTAAGTCAGGTGTAGGTGCAGTACTGGTGCAAGTATCTGAAGATGGTGACGAGCGTCCTACCGCCTTCGTCTCAAAGAAGCTGAACAAAGCTCAGAGCAATTATACAGTCATCAAGCAGGAATGTTTGGCCGCTATAGTAGCTCTCAAGACATTAGCTTTGCAGAGATTCAAGTTTGAGATTGAACACCGTAAGGGTTCGTTAAATGTCGTCCCGGATACATTGTCTCGTGTAAACGAAGAGATCGTGGCCGCTGTGGACTTGAAAGATAACTTGATTGTTGATTTAGATTCAGTTAGTAGAGACCGTGAAGGAAAACACCTCGAATTTTCCTGATCTTAGGGTGGAGAACGGGTTTTTATGCAGAAAAGCTGAGCACCTGACTGGAGAACAAATGCATGACGAGTACGCCTGGAAACTTTGGGTCCCCAAAGGAATTAGTATCGCAGATTCTGGCTCGCGCACACGATAGTCCGTTAGCTGCGCATGGTGGCATTCACAAAACCGTAGAAAGAATGCGATGATATTATTTCTGGCCCGGTCCCGTTTCGGACGTCAGGGCTTATATTAGTGCATGTGAGGTTTGTAAGAGTACTGAATCTCCAAATTTCACTCTCAGACCGCCATTAGGAAAAGCGCCTGAGTCTCAGCGATTCTTCCAGCGTTTGTTCATTGATTTTCTCGGACCGTATCCTAGGTCAAGGAGCGGCAACAAAGGTATCTTCATTATCCTGGATCATTTTTCAAAGTACGTGTTCTTGAAACAAGTAAAGAAGATCGATTCCAGTGTCGTCATAAAGTATCTGGAAAACGAATTGTTCATGACGTTCGAAGTCCCCGAAGTGATACTGTCTGACAATGGTTCCCAATTTCGAGCTTAGACGTTCCAGAAACTGACGGCGTTAAGCAAGTTATCCAACCCATAAACATAGCACCCTTCCACAGTTTATAAACAAATTTCAATTCTCAATCTCGTCGGCATTTCCTTTGTCTTTGCTTTTGTCATTGCCTTTAACAGCGCTTAGCTACCCGCTAAAATAAATAACCCAAACTTAACGTAAACACAGCTTCCGCTTGGAGACCAAAGCACGGCCAACTTAATGCGCTTCAATCAACAACTGCATCGATCAGCATAATTGAATTTCACTATGCAGTGGAATAATTTCAGCATAATGCTTTTATCGAAAGCTCTGAAAGTGTCAAAGCTTCTGGCCGAGGTTGATTGGATTAGGATTCAGAATTTGAAGATCAGTCTGATTCTGGAGGATTAAAAGAACGGTTTATAAATGTATAAATAGATAAGAATAAGTGTTTTGTAATAAAGTGATAAGTTTAAAAAGTTTAACACCAATAAAAATATTAAAAAATAAAAAATAATTTACCAGTACCAGTCCTTATTATAAGATGCAGTATGGCGTAGCTATGATATACCGGACGGTATGCAACCCTTTTAAGTTGCACCCGATAAGTTTGGGATAATTCGGTTATCGGGAAAAAAGTGTGGTTCAGCTGATCGAGATTTCCGCCGATGGCCTACATCTCGGCTTGGGTTTCCTGTTGGTTTTTTTCTTCATAGAACAGTCTATGAGTCATGTTGTGAAAGTGCGTTTTGGAAAGTTGTAACTCGCGGGCATAAATATTTTCTTGTCACGGGAAATATTATCGTACTGCGTTTCTACGATAATAGTGGTGCGCGAGATAAGTCCGGAGCGTGTTTCCCGGCAATAACAAAATATTCTTTTAGCCGAAAAGATCGTCGTCAGCCATCGCGCCGTCGCCTTGTCGCCAGACCCCAAGTTTCGCCCTTGGCAATTACAGGTCAGTAAACTTCAGAAAAATGTGAAATGTGAACTGTAGTTTGCAACAAAGAATGCAAGCAATAACCTTTGCAGGTCAATAGTAAATAAATAATAAAATTATACATATATAACAAAAAAAATATACAGTCCACGATATCGTTGTTTAAGAGAAAATGTACTTCTACAAAGAAAAACCGAAATGTTTAAAATAAGTTAATTGAGTACAAATTGTTGAATTAAAAATAGTAAAAACCATAATTGTAATCCAATAAAATTAAAAGCCATGAACACTAGGGCCATTGAAATCTTAGTTGCAAAATAAATGAACGCATATCAAATAAATAAAGTCCACTACTGTTATAAATTCAACTAATATACAAGTGTACATCTCAGCTTTGCTGGCCCTTTGGCAGAAAAATTTCACACATGAACACGAATAGATTTAAAGACTTACAATTTTGGGCTCCTTTCATATCTTATGTAAATGAATCGAGAGCGATAATTTATATTTAGGATTTTATTTTCTAAGGCGACATGGGTGCAATGCTCAGAAACATGTCCACACCACATGAGTCACTTGAGATCGTTCCCAGCCTCCTAAAATAGTTCCTTAGTGGGAGACCACAGATAAGGTCCTCGCCGCTCAAGATAGGCAGATGTGCCGGAGCGTGGAACCTCGATAAGGCGGGGACTATTTACTTAGGCCTCTGCGTAGGCCATTTACTTTAAGATGCGATTATCATGTCACATATTTAAACCGAAGATATTTCCAAATAAAACCAGTTTCTTACAAAAACTCAACGAGTAAAGTCTTCTCATTTGGGATTTTACAATTAGTTTGTATTTGCATAATTACTTACTTCCCTTATTATGTACTAATTTTTATCTATAAACATTGTTATTAATTTTTAAGCAACATTTAATATTGAAAATATGAATTTCTAAAAACCTAAATACTGACTCGGCTGATGTTTCTCCGGAAGTAGGGTGCTTAAGGGACCACTAGAGCCTCTTAAGGAAAGTGGTCTTAGGTAGGGTAGGGCAATACGCGAACACGATTCCACCTGTGTTTCGCAGGGGACAAAATTCTCAAACCTCTTCTTCTGTTCTAGAACTGTCCTCTTCCGAAGGTATTAATTTGCTTTCACCGATTTTGTATACTAGCTCCATCATTTTGTTGTTTTTGTAAGCACGCTCAATTTCTTGGTCTTATTCATTATTGTATATAACGAAGAGGTATCTGTACAAGCAAGACCACCACACCCAACGCCATGAGCTAGAGCCGGTCTCTAAAGCTTGCACCCGCAAGTATAGTTACTTTATTTTCCATCACTTCAATTCGTTACACGTTACAGTTTAGTTAAGAATAATAATAAATAAGATAAAGTGGCGCCCAAAGTGTGGGGCCTTAGTGAATTTTTAATTCATTAAGACTCGCGAATTAATATCTTCTATCATTTTCTTTACATTTTCCGTTTCAGTTTCATACTTCCAAAATTTTTGTGTTCAAAATTAGTTGTGGAGTACACGTCAAGTCAATACTAGTATTGCCGACTGGCCATAACTAAGACTTATCCCAAAAATTTTCCTAAGTGTAGCAAAATGAAATTTGGATTTTGCAGAGAAAAACAGAGTAACAGTAACTGCGGTTTGGTTTCTGTCCCGGTTTGGTCTACTTCCTTGAGCTAACTAAACGCTATTCTGAAAAAAAGGTCATTAACGTGACATGACGGAAAATCTTGGTAACTACTCGAGAGAAATGCCAGATCCTCACATAGTTGACGATTTTCTTCCTTTTTACCATTCGTCTTAAATAAGATAAAGTTTCCTCTAGATTGGAATATTCGTGCAGAGGAAGAGCGCACGATCGAAGACTTCACTAATACTGGTTGTTTTGAAATGTAGTCTAACAATTGGAATATCTACTTTTAAGGAAACACCTTCTACGACTTGAGGTGAGGTCAACATACGGAAGTGAGAACGACATTGAAGCTTTTTCTAGTGTGTTGGAATTGCCGAGTCAAAGGACACCGATATCATGATTGTCTAGCCGAAAGACGAGTTTTTTGTTATGGGTGTGGTGCAGCAAACACCTATAAACCAAGTTGCAAAAAGTGCTCAAAAAACTTCAAAGTCGGCATGACGAAGTTGCCAGACAAACCGAAGACTTCGAATGCCGCACGAAATCAATCAACAATGACCGATCAGTAGAGAACACCGATAAAAGTGTGTCTCTACTCCTCCCTGACGTACCAATTAAACCTGCTTATAGACTGCTTCACAGCAAAGTTTCGGAGTTACGGAATGTCCGCATTTCGGATCTCAGAGAATCTCCTGCAAGTCTTAAATTGAAATCTCGCAGTTCTCGACGCTTAAAATCGTTTTGGAAGAACGTCGAAATGTGTAAAGCCAGTTTGGAGTACATTAGTTGTATCACGACAGGACCTCGAGACCCGCGACCTTTCTTACCGATTCGCTTATTGAATCGCCTGGTCTATGGATTGTTGGATTCAGGCGCGTCGATTAGTTGTATTGGAGGAGGGTTAGTACAAGCTGCGATGGAAACTGAGAAGTTCAAGTTGTTAAGAGGGGAAGCTGCGACAGCAGACGGTAATTCTCAACGTATAGTAGGACTGCTAAAAATAGACGTAGAATACGGTGGCATCAAAAGGCTTATGAAATTGTATGTCGTGCCATCGCTGAAACAGGATCTATATTTGGGAATTGACTTTTGGAAATTATATGACCTTCTCCCCGCTAATTTGAAAATAGCCGAAATATTGTCGCCTGAGCCCGACATGCAAACGGTAGTGGATCAGCACGAATTATGCGAAGGTGACAAAGCTAAGTTGGCGAATGTAATCAACTGTTTTCCCTCATTTAGTCAGGAAGGGTTAGGTAAGACGAATTTGTTCTCTCACTTGATTGATGTGAGAACAGCTAGGACTGTGAAGCAACGGCCGCGATTACCGATTTTCCATTACCGAAGAGTTTTAAAAGCTCGCACAGTTTCATGGGATTGTGTGGATGGTACCGGAAATTCGTCGCAAACTTCGCGACACTTTCTGCACCATTGACTGACTTAATGACTACGGAGCGGAAGTTCGTTTTAACGAAGGAGGCTATTGAAGCGTTCAACAAGCTCAAAGAGTGTCTTAGTAAAGCTCCAGTCCTGTGTAGTCCGGATTTTGCGAAGCCGTTTGCAATACATTGCGACGCTAGTAAGTCAGGTGTAGGTGCAGTGCTGGTGCAAGTATCTGAAGATGGTGACGAGCGTCCTACCGCCTTCGTCTCAAAGAAGCTGAACAAAGCTCAGAGCAATTATACAGTCATCAAGCAGGAATGTTTGGCCGCTATAGTAGCTCTCAAGACATTAGCTTTGCAGAGATTCAAGTTTGAGATTGAACACCGTAAGGGTTCGTTAAATGTCGTCCCGGATACATTGTCTCGTGTAAACGAAGAGATCGTGGCCGCTGTGGACTTGAAAGATAACTTGATTGTTGATTTAGATTCAGTTAGTAGAGACCGTGAAGGAAAACACCTCGAATTTTCCTGATCTTAGGGTGGAGAACGGGTTTTTATGCAGAAAAGCTGAGCACCTGACTGGAGAACAAATGCATGACGAGTACGCCTGGAAACTTTGGGTCCCCAAAGGAATTAGTATCGCAGATTCTGGCTCGCGCACACGATAGTCCGTTAGCTGCTCATGGTGGCATTCACAAAACCGTAGAAAGAATGCGATGATATTATTTCTGGCCCGGTCCCGTTTCGGACGTCAGGGCTTATATTAGTGCATGTGAGGTTTGTAAGAGTACTGAATCTCCAAATTTCACTCTCAGACCGCCATTAGGAAAAGCGCCTGAGTCTCAGCGATTCTTCCAGCGTTTGTTCATTGATTTTCTCGGACCGTATCCTAGGTCAAGGAGCGGCAACAAAGGTATCTTCATTATCCTGGATCATTTTTCAAAGTACGTGTTCTTGAAACAAGTAAAGAAGATCGATTCCAGTGTCGTCATAAAGTATCTGGAAAACGAATTGTTCATGACGTTCGAAGTCCCCGAAGTGATACTGTCTGACAATGGTTCCCAATTTCGAGCTTAGACGTTCCAGAAACTGACGGCGTTAAGCAAGTTATCCAACCCATAAACATAGCACCCTTCCACAGTTTATAAACAAATTTCAATTCTCAATCTCGTCGGCATTTCCTTTGTCTTTGCTTTTGTCATTGCCTTTAACAGCGCTTAGCTACCCGCTAAAATAAATAACCCAAACTTAACGTAAACACAGCTTCCGCTTGGAGACTAAACTGCATCGATCAGCATAATTGAATTTCACAATGCAGTGGAATAATTTCATTGAAAGTTCATAAAGTGTCAAAGAAAAGCTTCTGGCCGCGGTTGATTGGATTAGTATTCAGAATTTGAAGATCAGTCTGATTCGGGAGGATTAAAAGAACGGCTTATAAATGTATAAATAGATAAGAATAAGTGTTTTGTAATAAAGTGATGAGTTGAAAAGTTTAACACCAATAAAAATATTAAAAAATAAAAAATTTATTTTTTAAATAATTTATACCGCAAAAAGTTAATTGGCGCCCAACGTCGGGCGGCGTACTTAAAAGTTCTAAATAAATATTTACGAAAATAAGTTAAATACAAAACGGAACTTGCGCCGCCAACAACTCATATTTTTAGTGGAAAAATTAAAACATTCACAACAATCCAACGACACCTAACTACTGTGTCAGTGATCGTGAATAAATCAATAAATGCAATAATCCAATTAAGAATTTAATATAAAAGGTGGACTAAATACTTAACACTAATTACGAGAACACAATAATAAAAAATCAGAACTTAACTACAAACCCAATTAAAACAAAAAACAAACGTAAAAAAATCAACACCAAGAAGGAAGGAAGAGCTGAAGGCAACCCCCCGCCGCAGCTAGATACAAAATTGAAGGAAGACCCCAATAAATAATAATCAAGACGACCCAATTGAAGGAAGACTCCAAAATAATTAAGACAAACCTATTGAAGGAAGACCCCAACCGAAGATAATCAGGACAACTACTTTGAAGGAAGAACTCCCACGGAAAGTATAGTGAGCAGATAAAAAATAACACTAAGTCTTTAAATAGAATCTAAAAATTAAGCTCTCAACCAGTGATTCCACCTGTCTTGATTAGTTTACCACCACAAGGGAACATTGAGTCCGGACCATATGTTCGGGTGATTTTTGGCGGGTAGTATGGTGGTAAAAGAGTTCGAAGCTAAGATCAAAAATAGGAAAAAGGGGCCCGTGGGAATTAAACTCCCCTCACGTGGCCAGACCACTGCACCATCCCCTCTTCATTTTCTTCCTCTTTAAAAAACTAACAACGAATCTTACTATCTCCTATCAAAATGTTAGAGGCTTGCGTAGTACATTAAGCAATTTGTATTGTGATAGTCTTTCATTTGCATCCCATATAATAGTGCTCACAGAGACTTCGAAGTCTTCCCAGGTATGTACACTATATATAGGTTTGACCGTCCCTCCAGATGGGGAGGTGTAGTCTTAATTGCGGTTAGATCTACCCTCGCGTCGGAGGAGTTACTTTTGGAAGAATCCCGTAATTCGGAATTCTTATGTGTAAAGCTGTCTTTTTCCGACAGATCAGTGTACATTACGTGCTCGTATATTCCGGCATCTTCTGAATTCCCAGAATATCAGAATCATCTGTCCTCTATCCAGTCTATCTTGAATAAACTGTCTGACAGGGACCAATTGGTAGTTCTAGGTGATTTTAATATACCTGGCACAATGTGGTCCCCAGAAAAACAATCAAATATCCTTCTCCCTTTAGCAGAACGTGAGTAGCAATCCACATGTTTCGCACTGTAACCGCGATCGCTAGTGCTAGTGCTAGTGCTAGTTTTTAACCAGGGCAACAGACAGGGAAATTCATTACCCTTTTTTTTATAATAATTTCTGCACGGACAATAAAAACAACCGCGATCGGCAGCCAGGTGGCGTGATCGAACCAATCCTTCAGAGGGATAATACGAATTATTTCCTTCTATCGCAGCAGCGGTGAGCGTCATTCATCTCATACTCTCCTTCGCAAATTTCTAACTACTGGTTCCACCCCCTTACGTATATATACATTTTTTTGTATAGGTTCCCTGGCCTCGACTGAGATACTATCCTGGCCAGAGAACTTTTTTTAAAGCGTATAATATTTCATATTTCATAAAGTTAATGAGTATGAGTTAAACTTACATCTTCTATTACCGCCTGAAATTCTTTAAAAACTGCAAATATAAGGTCCGTAATTGTGCTGTAAAATCCTCGAAGAATATTGCTAACACGTCTTAAATAACTTGACAGGTGATTCTCGAATATTGAAATAGTTACAGCTCCCGAAAAATTAAATTTTAACATGGGTGTATCACAAATTTTTTCGCAAAACCGAGCAATATTTTGAATTGCTCGTTTATAAATATCCATAGTTTCTTGCAGTTTGTTGGTATGTTTGGCGCAATCTGCTATGTATGCGTCGCTTAGCTCGCCGCCGTAAGTTAATTTAAAAACTCCTGGTGCTATCTTTCGATCGCATGCTTGAATTAGGGCTCGAAAAAGCTTTCGTTCCTGTTCAGAAAGGGCTGACAGTATATGATTATAGTTTAGACAGACTTGAACCACACTATTGTACACAAACCGTAGTGTTTCATGTTTTTCATATATTTTTCGAACCATTCCTGGTACTCCGAGCCCAAGTCGCTCAAAGTGTTGTGCCTGTTCACATATGGTTAATATGGTTCTGTCAATATTACATTCAATAAGGCCCTTCTTTTTTTTACTTCTTATAAGAAGGTATCGATCCAGTTTTTGGTTTAAAAGCAAACTGCAGCAGTTTTTTTGCCATTCGTCAAATGACTTTTTCACTTCTTTATCGAATTCTCTACGAACACTTTCAAATTTTTTTAAAACTACAGACGCTTCACTCACATTGGGCAACCAATCTGAAGAGTTTAATCTGTTACAAAGCCAAACTAATCGATCCAAATGGACTCGATATCCTAGAGCACGAGAGGCGTAATAAGGAACCCATGACTCATGCATTTTAGAACGATCCATTAACATGTGAACTGAACTATCTATCTCATTTGAAAAAAAAACCCAAGCACTTGAGACCTGCCTTAGAAACGTCTTTCTTATGGTACTACGATAAGAATAAAATATCATGACATTTAAGGACTCTAGTGCTTCCTCAACATTACATATATGTTGAAAAACATTGGACATTAATCGCTGAACTGTTTCTTCCATACTTTGCACTGTTCGGCGATATTTAATTACTTCCTCGTACCACTCATTTTTGTGAACATTTAAAATGATCTCTTTGGAATCCGTACATAATGCCGTAAGAGTCACCAAAAATTCATTTTCAACGTTGTCGGCAGTAGCTTCAAATTCTGTACCACTAGTACCACCGAATTGAGGCTTAGGTATACTCTCTGATTCGTCAAGTCTTCCGAAAACCATCATTGATTCACATATATCAATAACATCATTGAGACGCTCCATAAAGGCATCGACATGATTAAAAATCATTGCATTGTCAAGGCTCCAACCTATTCGTATGTTTATTTTTGCATGGGTTTTTGACATTATATCATATATTCCTTTATAAGTCAGGCAACAATCTATACACATATTACAAATTTTGATTCCAAACCTTGAACTTCCTGATAAAATTTTTTCAACATTTACCTTTTCAGTACAAAACCGTATAATCTGATTACTTAAATTCCTAAATATACCAGTTATTAAATCACGTCTGTTGTATTGTTCAGAGTTTAACCAAATAAATCGTATCAAGTGAATTGTTCGGGGAATAAGTTGTGAGACAAAAGTTGGGCTTTCAGAAAAATCTAGTTGTGAACATGGTTGCATTAATAAGTGTAAAAATTTGATGTTTTCCATAGCTTCCATCAGTTCATGTGTAGATTCGAAAATTAGTTCATCGATCTGTTTAATATACACTGAATGGGTACTTCGTAGAACTCTTATAATTTGTTGAACATCCACTTGATCCAGTTGCGCATTTAGTCCTTGAAGAACTTCAACTAAAAAAAAAAAATAAATAAAAATAAAAATATTAAGCTGCAGTAATTTTACCTATATATATAAAATTCACAGTTTTCAAAACGCGACACCTCTGAAACGCCTTGACCGATTTTGATGAAATTTTTTGTGCTTATCCGGTATATCTGAAAATCGTCCAACATCGATTTTTCTTCCACCTAAATGTTAGGGGTAGTCAACCCCTACATTTTTTTTATTCTTTAGACAACATTTTTAATTTCTATAAGAACATCCCAGCTGGCTCATTTTTTGAATTTCAAAGCATGACAAAGGAAATATTGGCTTTATGAAAAAATTATAACAGACATTGCGTTCAAAAAATTTAATTATTAAAGCACTTTTAAGAAAATCCAAACGGTCTAATTTGAGTCGCAGTACAAGTAATGCTCGAAACTAGCAAAATGGGAGATACGAAAGAACGGAAGAACAAATCCATCAATAAAATACTGTGCAGCAGCAGCACCAAAAAGAGCCAGAAAATATTAACGATATTTAGCTTTCAAAGCTAACGGTCGTGTTTTTTTGCGCTCCGATTTTTATTTTGTGTTTGTCAAACCAGTCGAGGTTTTTAATAATCTTCCTTAATTATCATATACTGTAAACATAATTATTAAAGATCCGTTCGCTTCGCAAGTGATTCTTTGTAATTTGTGCAGTAGTTTAAACAAATATAGAAAGTATTTTCCATTTTTCGTTTTTGTGTTTTGTTTACTCTTTGCATGCACATAAACTGCACTGCTCTCACTCCCTCGCTCTTTCGCTCTCCCACACAAAATTTAAATTTCTCGCGTGCTTGAAAGTTTTGATCTTGTGTTTTCGTGCACAGTGGTCTGATTTTAGAAAAACATGGAAACCGTAAATGTGGTCTGCTTTTATAAAAATTGTTGCCAGGTTATAAAACCTGAGCAGCCAAAAATGACTTGTTGGTTATGTGATAGAATGATGCATACTAAGTTCGCTGGTTTTAATGTCCGTCCATGGGATGACCTAGCAAAGGGTAAAAATCTAAATTACTGTTGTGATGCTTGCCTTGTGGTTGCGAACGAGATGATCGTTTATGCGCCAAACTAAAGGTGGCTTGGAAGAACTGATCAACAGTTTTGGCGTAGCTAGAGATAGTTTTCGTCGAGCCGATGACGTTCTTTCCGCGCTTAATGAACAGTTTAATGGCCTTAAGCTATTAGATGAATCTCAAAAGCCCAAAAAAACCGCTGGTGGTAGGCTGCGTAAGGCCCCGCAACCACGGGCAAATGATCAACAGGACTCCACAACTGATCAGCTGTCAATCGCAGCAAATCCGCATATGTTGCTAAGATCGGCAGCTAAAAAAGATGCGGAGCAATCCATTCAATCCGCTGTGGAGGGACACCACCCTGTGATTGCTAAAAATTCCGAATTGTCTGCACTGGTTTCTCAACCAGTGATTCCACCTGTCTTGATTAGTTTACCACCACAAGGGAACATTGAGTCCGGACCATATGTTCGGGTGATTTTTGGCCGGATAGTATGGTGGTAAAAGAGTTCGAAGCTAAGATCAAAAATAGGAAAAAGGGGCCCGTGGGAATTAAACTTCCCTCACGTGGCCAGACCACTGCACCATCCCCTCTTCATTTTCTTCCTCTTTAAAAAACTAACAACGAATCTTACTATCTCCTATCAAAATGTTAGAGGCTTGCGTAGTACATTAAGCAAATTGTATTGTGATAGTCTTTCATTTGCATCCCATATAATAGTGCTCACAGAGACTTGGTTAAAGCCGGAGATACTTAACTCCGGACGGTTTGACCGTCCCTCCAGATGGGGAGGTGTAGTCTTAATTGCGGTTAGATCTACCCTCGTGTCGGAGGAGTTACTTTTGGAAGAATCCCGTAACTCGGAATTCTTATGTGTAAAGCTTTTTTTTTCCGACAGATCAGTGTACATTACGTGCTCGTATATTCCGGCATCTTCTGAATTCCCAGAATATCAGAATCATCTGTCCTCTATCCAGTCCATCTTGAATAAACTGTCTGACAGGGACCAATTGGTAGTTCTAGGTGATTTTAATATACCTGGCACAATGTGGTCCCTAGAAAAACAATCAAATATCCTTCTCCCTTTAGCAGAACATGACTTTATTGACGGCTTATCGTTGTCGCACGTTTATTATATTCCAAATCTTGGATCTATGTTTTGTAACAAGTCCTGAAAGTGTGTTTCTGTCCAGGGTAGCACCTCTTACTCAAACTGAAGATCCATATGATCCTACTTTCGAGGTGGCAATCGACATAGGTACAGTATTAAAAGTAAATTCAGAGAAGTCAACAAAGCGAATTCCCTGTTTTCGCAAGGCAAATTTTCGGACGCTAAACAATTTTATAGCTGGCTTCAATTGTCCGATCTTTACTCCTGGAATATAATGGCGGATGCGATTAATATGTTTTATACCGCAAATAAATCTCTTTTTGACTTTTGTGTTCCGATGTACTACCCGTCAATCTCTGAACCCCCTTGGTTTAATAAAGAGTTGACACACCTAATAAATGTAAAGTCCAGACTCTATATAAAATTTTAAAATACCGGTTCTCAGTCCATCCTTTGTAAATATTTAAGCGCTCGGTTAAACTTTACCGCGCTCAGTGCTACAAAAATTATTTAAACCGTTGTAAGTTCCAGTTTGCACAGGATCCGAAACAGTTTTACAATTAAATTAAATTAACAAGTTCTTACCCTTCCTCGCTATTTTTTGAAAACACTACGGTAACATCGAATCAGGCCATAGCCGATCTATTCGTCAAGTTTTATCAAACAACATATTCAACTTTACCTCATTCCGAAACTAATATTTTCCCCAACTGCTTAGCACAAGGACATTTCGTGTCATTTTAACTTACAATCCGATCTAGACAGATTTCAAATATGGTGCCGTGATAACGTATTAGACTTAAATCAAGTCGTGTAAACCCAATACGCACGACTTACACTCTAAGTGGGTTAAATTATGAAGACATTAAAGAAATTAAGTCACCAACAAAGCCTGTAATTATTGGAAATGTAATGGATATCTCCGTGTTCAAAATTCATTTTGTATTTGATTTATTTGATAAACAAATTCAGAAATATCATAATTGTAAGCAAACAAATACGGGCAGAACTAAAAACAAAATACTGAGAAAGAATTTTTAACAGAATTAAGAGAGCACTTAAGCGAAATCCATAATGAAGCGGGCGCGTCATTTTAGTAGGGGGAGAGCTATAAAACCTATAAATATTGCCCTTGTTTTTGTCGCCGACACTTAGCTACCCGATAAACAACAAAACTTAAAGTAAACACAACTTCCACTTGGAGACCAAGCCATGATCAACTTATTGCGCTTCAATCAAAATTCATAAGTCAGCAAATTGCAATTTCACAATTTGATTTCACAATTTCAGTGTAAAGCTTTTATCCTAAACATATTTAAAAGCTCACGAAAATTATAAAAAAAAGCTTCTGGACGAGGTTGAGTGGATTGGGATTAAGAATTAAATCAGTCTGAATCGGTACGAGATCGTGAACAGCTTCAAATCAATGATAATATAGTGATAAAGTGTCTTGTAATAGTATAAGTGAAAAAGTCTATCACCAAATAAATATTAAATAATACTAAATAAAATGTAACAAGTGTAACAAATTTAATTTGCACACGTATGCTCATGCATTATAAATTTGACCCTTCATCAGGGGGGTCCTAAGAGCCAGTACATTTTTTTTTATGTTTCTCTTCAGCTGAGTTTGCTTCGCTTTTATTTGCTGCTTCCAAGTGAGACGCCTGTCCAGATGTACTAGCCTCAGCAGTGTAGATATTTGAAAATTCGTCATGTTCGCGAAAATGACTTTATGTTATTGTAGAATATTTGTCATTAGAGTATTCAGCTTGCGACGTGTGAAAAATTAATAAGGCAATGATTGTTGAGTGCTTCGGCACTTTGTGCCTCAAGATATGACTTGTGCAATAAACAGTTTTTATATTTTTATTTATTTTATAAATTATTATTTTCAACGTATTCTTTCTTTGAAATATTTTTTCTCAATGTAATTTCTATGAAATATTTTTCTCTCAATGTAATGACTTCTTTATGCAAAATGTGTTTCAAATTACAGTAGTCATAGTAATTTCATTTGTATTTTGTCGTTTTGATGCAATAGTAAAATACGGAAATATAAGCGCAAATAGTAAGTGCGATGAGTAGTGAAAAAAACTTGAAGGTCATATAAATATAGGGCCGCATTACAATTGTGCTAACTGAGTACCGATTATTACGTATATTACATATAATTAATTATTAACATAAATATAAATATATAAACGGTATCTAATTCGAGCGGCAATTTTAGCAAACGGATATTAAAAAACTTTAAATTTATAAGTCACGGCGTGAATTCTTAATTATTATTTTATTTCATAATAATGGTAAGAAATTGGACAAAACTCCAGATATGTATGTAAATTCGTTTCTTGGATAAGAATTGATTTCGGCCCGAAAATCGTCTTCTAGCACAACACGCACACATACACATATAGAGATATAGTTAAGTATCTCCGGCATTAACCAAGTCTCTGTGAACACTATTATATGGGATGCAAAGGATACAATTTGGTTTGGCTACGCAAGCCTCTAGCATTTTGATAGAAAATAGTAAGATTAGATGTTAGTTTTTTGAAGATGAGGAAGAAGATAAAGACGCCGATGGTGCAGTGGTCTGTCCACGCGATGTTTAATTCCCACGGGCTTCTATTTCCTATTCTTGATCTGAGCTTCGATCTCTTTTACCAACATACTATCCGGCCAAAAATCACCCGAACATTGTTGTTTGTTGAAAAGGTGCTCCAAGTGTGGAACACTGACAACCATATTGGGAAGATCCTAATCTTCACCCAAACTCAGCGCATTGAGAGCAAAGGCCGAATGAGTAAACGCGAAATAAAAAGTCTTGAGCCGAGCGTCCGAACACGAAGAAGTTTTATTTGAAACTGAAACTGATACACATAAAAATGCCAGCTTCATGCGGCTGCTTATTTACTAATATATATACATACATACAGTTCATGTGTATGTATGTATGTTCTCATACAGAATTACATATGCACATGTGCAAATGGCCTATATTCAACACACATGTGGGCATTGCCTATATTCAACAGCCTTCCTCAATGCCAACATGTTTACAAAAATTAAAACAAATTTAACATTTTCATAAACCCATTATGCTTTCCCTTTGAAAGATTCTTTGTCATAATGTCTGCTATCATCTCATTCGTAGAAGTGTACTCTAACACAACGTGACCCTCTTTCATGACTTCTCTAATGAAATGATATCGAATGTCGATGTGCTTCGTCCTAGAGTGATGAACCGGGTTCTTCGCTAAGTGCTGCGCACTCAGGTTGTCGCCATGCATAACCGTCGGGGTCTTCAGATCACCGCATCCGATCTCCACTATTAGCCTTCGTAAAGCTATAGCTTCCTTGCAAGCCGTGGTCAGAGCCATATACTCGGCTTCAGTACTGGTCAACGCCACGCTCTGCTGCTTCTCGGACCTCCATGATACTGGTCCGCCAGACAGGAAAAACACATACCCTGTGTATGACTTTCGGTGCAAACGGTCGCCTCCCCAATCTGCATCCACAAAGCCGGTAAATGCCTGACCGCACTTTTGATAATGCAGCTTGACGTCCACAGTTGTGCTTCACAGCCACCATGTGCTCAGAATGCGGGTCCTGATTCCTCTGAGCCAAATTCGCCACCGAATGTAGTATGTCTGGTCTGGTAGTAAGCCCAAGCCACATTAGCTCACCAATTGTAGACTGATACTGCCCTGCGTCGACCTTCTGGCACTGCTCACCCGCGCACAAAACTTGATGCCCTGCATCCAAAGGTGTCGTCGCTGGTCTACAGTTCTCGCTGCCATATGCCCGCAATAGTTCCTTGATATATTGCGAATGGCCCAAAGTGATTTCTCCAAGGTCGCCATCTCGTTGCACCTCCATGCCTAAGAACAAATGCAGTGGACCCTTGTCCGTGCACTCGAAAGGCTCTGAAATCTTGGCTTTCAGATCCTCCATATCTTCTCTTGACTGGCACGCTAGAATTAAATCATCAACATATACTAAGATGAGCATCAGATTACCTTGACCACTTTGCTGATAAAGACATGGTTCATGATTACAGGCCTTAAATCCCAAGTCTTTTAGAACACCGTCGAGCTTGGAGTTCCACTCTCTGCCTGACTGCTTCAAGCCGTATATTGCCTTCCTCAGCAATAACACCTGGTCGGGATTAGCAGCATCTGTGAACCCTTGGGGCTGTTTCATGTACACAGTATCCTTTAGCTCGCTATTTAAGTACGCCGTGCATACGTCCATGTGATGCAAGTACAATTGCATCTCTGCTGCCAATGCCAAAATGAGCCTCACACTCTCGAGCCTGCACACGGGTGAAAAAGTCTCGAAGTAGTCCACTCCGAACTTCTGCGAACACCCCTTTGCAACTAGTCGTGCCTTGAAGCGCTCAATTCTACCAGAGACGTCTCGTTTCAGGGAATACACCCACTTGCAAGCCACACACCGGCGATTTCTTGGTAAGTCAGCCAGCTTCCATGTCTCATTTGCAAGTAGCGCCTTGTACTCCAGGCCCATTGCCTCTTCCCACTTTGCAAAATACTGCGAATTGATGGCCTCCTCATAGGACTTGGGAATTTCGACGTCTCTAGCCATCAACACGCCAAGTACATTGTATTGCTTCTTCGGGCGCCCTGGTCTGCCCGTCCGAACAATCTTTGGCCGTCCAGGCCCCACATGTACTTCAGCTTCTTCTGCCTCAGCTGCACTCTCATAGTCGTCGCTGCTGCCCACGGGTTCTGTATCGTCACCTTCCCGTGCATTCGAATCACTCTGCGGCTCCGGGTCATCAGTTGCGGGAAACTGGAACTCAATGGTATTTCCATGATTTACCAAACTACCAGACTCATCAAAAAGGACATCTCGCTTCTCGATCACACACCGCTTCTCTGTGTCAAACAGACGGTACCCCTTAGCCGCTATTGAATATCCAATCATACGATATTCCTTTCCTTTGGATTCGAATTTGCCTTTATGGACTCCTTTGTCCAATGCCACTGCTATGGCACCAAAAACCCTCAAGTGGCTCACTGCTGGTATTTTTCCGGTCCACTCTTCCACTCTTCACTCTGCTCGTTGATCGGTTCCTCAGATACACCGCAGTGTTTATCGCCTCAGCCCATAGAGCCTCACCCAACTCCGATTGCAGCAACATGCACCTAGCCATTTCTACTAGTGTGCGGTTGGCTCGTTCTGCAACTCCATTTTGTTGGGGAGTGTGTGGAATAGTCAGCTGTCTAGCGATCCCATGTGCCTTTAAATAGTCATCAAAAACATTATTGACGAACTCACCACCATTATCGCTCCGGATACATTTTATCTTTCTACCTGTTTGTCGCTCGACCAGTTTCTTAAACTCGACAAACTTAGTGAAGACTTCGTCCTTCTTCCGCAAGAAATATACAAAAATCCGCCTGGACTTGTCGTCTATGAAAGTGAGAAAGTACTTTGATCCAGCAAGTGACGGTGTGCTAAATGGCCCGCACAGGTCTGAATGGATCATATCCAACAGCTCTTCAGCTCTGCTCCTCGTTATCTTCGGAAATGGTTGCACATGGATTTTTGCCAGCATGCACGTCTTGCATACTGCGTCTGGTTTGAAAACGACCTTTTCAACACCGTACACCATCTTCTTCCTCACCATCTCCTGTAGGCTGCTTGTATTCAAATGGCCATACCTTTTATGCCATAGTGAACCATCAGCATCAACGGCCGCAAAACAACTGTTATGTTTCCCTTGAAACATATACAAATTACCAGCTCTCATTACACGCAGTATTCGCTCGCCTTCCTGAATGACGTCAGCGTAATGTGGTCCAAAATTGACAAAACATTTATACTGAGCTGCACGGCTGACTGACATGCCGTTGCCGTTCAAATCTGGGACGAAAAGTACGTTATTCAATACCAGAGTACATAAATCAGTCTTCAGCTTCACTGTTCCTATGCCCTTTGCTAGTAGGAATCCATTTCCAGCAAGACTAATTTTTTCAGTGTGCTCTTCATACTCAGTAAAAACACTTCTGTCACAGCACATGTGACTGGTAGCCCCGCTATCGAGACACCACTGTGTTTTGCCAAAACCACCACCATCCAGCGCATTTAACAAGGAGCATTGTTTTTGTGTCGCGCTCTCTTTGTTTACTTTCTCGCGACGACAGTTCGCTTTAAAATGCCCACGCTCTCCACAGTTATAACAAACTACGTCTTTCCTCTTCTTTGCGCTCGGCCGAGCTTCTCTCGCCGGCGCCTGTGGCTTATGTACTGCAGTAAATGCCTTTGCGCTCTCCGTTTGTTTTTCTCTCTGCTGCTCCGCTCCTCCCCTTCTCGTGTCTTCCTCGATCAGCTTTATACATAGAGCATCGAAAAGCGGCAGCTCGTCGCGCGTCTCAATGGCGACAACGAAATTCTCGAAACTCTCTGGAAGGCTCGACAGCAAAACAACACTGCGCAATTTCTCGGTGATACCAATTTCCACCGCATCAAGGGCATCAAAGATTTCCTTAAATTCTTTAATATGTGACGATATACTCTGCCCTTCCAACAAACGTTTGCTCAGCAACTTCTTATACAGCATGACCGTTCGTAACGGCCCTTTCGGCTGGTGTAAAACTTTCCATGCCTCAGCCGCAGTGAGACACCCTTTTACATAACCAAGTTGCGAAGACTTCACACTCAAGATGATCGTGGCCAATGCTTTTTCATCTTGGGATTGCCAAGCACCTCCAGTATCAACCTCAGGTTTCACGGACTCTCCTGAAACCACCTTCCACAAACATGCGTGCACCAACACTGAACGCATCTGGATGCTCCACGTTTCATAGGATCCATCCTCCAGCTTATCGATCTGATACAGGTTACTCATTCCGGCAATCTTGAGTAGACTCCAAAATCTAACTCCTGAGTTTCACTACACGTTTCTCCTTTAGGCAGCTCCTAGGGCGCTGGGCCCATAACCTGTTGTTTGTTGAAAAGGTGCTCCAAGTGTGGAACACTGACAACCATATTGGGAAGATCCTAATCTTCACCCAAACTCAGCGCATTGAGAGCAAAGGCCGAATGAGTAAACGCGAAATAAAAAGTCTTGAGCCGAGCGTCCGAACACGAAGAAGTTTTATTTGAAACTGAAACTGATACACATAAAAATGCCAGCTTCATGCGGCTGCTTATTTACTAATATATATACATACATACAGTTCATGTGTATGTATGTATGTTCTCATACAGAATTACATATGCACATGTGCAAATGGCCTATATTCAACACACATGTGGGCATTGCCTATATTCAACAAACATATGGTCTAAAAAAGCTCGTTTGGGACAGTTATCTTCAAAGATGCATCAGATGATGTTAAATCAGGGGAAAGACGAGAAACAAAAGTTAGTTTTTTTTTAGTGGAACCACTCAATGTTCCGTTTTGGTAGTAAACTAATAGGGAAGGTGGAATCACTGGTTGAGAAATCAACCAGTGCAGACAATTCGGAATCTTTAGCAATTCCAGGGTGGGCTCCCTCCACAGTGGATTGATCGGATTGCTGCGCATCTTTTTTAGCTGCCGATCTTAGCAACATATGCTGATTTGCTGCGATTGACAGCTGATCAGTTGTGGAGTCTTTTTTGTGCTTTGTAGATTGCTCTAATAGCTTAAGGCCATTAAACTGTGAGTTAAGCGCGGAAAGAAGATCATCGGCTCGAAATTACTATTTCTAGCTACGCCAAAATTTTTGATCAGTTCTTTTAAGCCACCTTTAGTTTCATCTCGTTCGCAACCACAAGGCAAGCATCACAACAGTAATTTAGAGTTTTACCCTTTGCTAGGTCATCACTTGTTTCGCCATTAAGACCAACGCACTTAGTATGCACCATTCTATCACATAGCCAACAATTCATTTTTGGTTGCTCTGGTTCTCTAACCTGGCAGCAGTTTTTATAAAAGCAGACAACATTTACTGTTTCCATATTTGTCTAAAATCAGAACACTGCAGTGTTGAATGGGTTGTTGGCGAATTTAAATTAAATGATATTACTATTGACGAGAAAGCTAAAATCGCTAAGCAAATCAAAAGCTTTCATCTATATATAATGAAAAATTTGGCTGAATGTAACCATGTAACCATGAATGTAACAATTGAAGCATTGAAAAAAACATTCCAGTTGGCTCTCATCCGCGATGATGGTTGTCGTGGACCAAAACAACAACCAAGTCGCTTCAGAATGTCTAATGGGACACACTCGCTTACAGTGATGCAGGATCACGGCTCAAAAGAAAAATAGCAACGGATCTGGCTAATATTGAAGGAAATAATACAAGTCTTTTTGCCCGTGCGGCATCAATTTCAGCCAAAACGGAAAAAATTGGTGATACTGCTTTTGTATTAAAGCAAACCATTTCAACTTCAACTCCATCCACTGAAATTAGAAAGAAATTGATATTCTCAGAGCCAGTACCGCTCACACCAATTCAGGCTCTTGCATTTTTAATTGACAGTTCTCAATCCGAAGCCCAATACAACGACATAAGAACTTTGAACAAAACACACTTTAGCAACATTAATTCATCGTATAATAAAGTCAGAGAAGCTAAATTAGAGTGTAATTTGCCCTTTGCCAAAGTATCTCTCCAAAATTTGAATCATACGGCCAGTCGAATTATTCTTATGCAAGAGGAGGTTTTTAGGTGGCATGAAAACATAACAGGTGTCAAGCTGATGGCAAGCTATGGATTTGACGGTACTACCAGGCAGATTATGTACAAGCAGAGATTCCTAGAAGATGAATCCCATTTCAAAGACTCTATTTTCGTTAATAGCCACATTCCAATAAAATTAACAGATGATTTTGAGACACCTTTATGGATAAATAGAAGCACCCAATCAGTAAGATTTTGCAGACCCCTAAAGATTGAATTCGCTAAAGAAACCAAGGAACTTATTTTGGAGGAAAAGTAGAATTTAGAGTCACAAATAAAAAATAACGTCACAGACTTTACTTACAATTTTTCAATCGACAGAAAAATAGTTACATTTTCCCTTCATCTCACATTAATTGACGGAGAGGGGTTTGAATATAATAGCTGGAAAGAAATCTTGCCAGGTGTGTCCTATCTGTAAAGACAGTCCAATGGATTTTATAAAAACCACCGAAATATCAAATATCAAGGCTAAAATTTAAAATCGAAATTATTTCATCAGTCCTCTGCACGCATGGATTAGATTTTTCGAGTTTGTACTCAAAATCTCATACAAACTTAATTTGGAAAAGGGGCAAAAGAGGGATAATGAACATCCCGTAAACAAGAGTTACAACAATTATTTTTGACTCAGATGGGATTACATGTCGATGAGCCAAAACGAAACCGAAGTGGAAATACGAATGACGGAAACACCGCAAAAAGAGCATTTAAAAGGACAAGGCAACTTTCATCAATACAAGGATTAAAGTATGATATTTTGCACAGGTTTTATATTATTTTGGTTGCTATGTCTTGTGAATTTCGTATAAATATTTCTAAATTAAAACAATGTATATGGATCACTATAAATGGTATCCGATGTCAGCAACTTTTCGCAAAGTTTTGATTCACGGTCCGCAGATAATAGCATCGTCGCTTTTATCTAGCATCTGAAGCACGTAATAAATTCTACAAGCTTTATAGACGGTCACATTCCAGACAAATTTCTCGCTTTAACAATTTTACGGACGTATTTCACCGATATATGGATTCATCGGATCCTTTACATTCAGGCCTAAATATAAACAAAAGATAGTCTCAAAATATAAAAATCGGTTTGCCGAAAGAAGTCATCTTTTAGATTCACCAAATGTAGAACATATAAATAATGAACATTTTTTCATAAGCGATGATAACGACTCTGATTCGGATCACGATGATCCACTTTCTATGCATTTGGACGTAGAAAATGTTGATTAATATAATAGTATAATTATATGTATATTAAATAGATACATATAATTATAATTCAGCTTAAATTTATTATATTAATTAATAAAAGAAATACTCATGCCAAATCGACTCCTTAACTTATATTCACTTATTTCACGTACGTATTTTAAATGTCAAATGCACCAATTCAACAAAAATGCAGCTCTCTAGCTTTATTATTTGACTTTATGCCAAAAAAGGGAATCTGGCTCAGTGCAAAAAAAAACACTAGATCGAAACTTTACACACGCTCTGTGGGAGAGCGAAAGAGTGAGAGTGAGAGCGAGATATAGATGCGCACTGCACTGTGCGCAGTGTGAATACAAAAACAACATCAAACAGCACTGCGAACAACGCACGAAAGGAAGACAATTAATGCAAAAGAGTTAGTTTATTTGTTTTAACTACTCACAAATTATTTATATTTACAATATATGATAATAAAAGAAAATTATTAAAAACCTAGGCTTGTTTCACAAACACAAAATAAAAATCGACCGTTCGCTTTGCTCGGGGTTTTACCACTTTTTTCGAATTTTGGCGGAGGAGTAGTGGGAATTAAGACACTCTTATTGTCACCTTTACAGTTCTTTCCATACGTTTACTTGTTTTTAATCAAATTTTTGCGATGTCTGCATTTTTTTCTTCAATTTTATTAAAAGACTACCCTCATTCATAGAAAACTATGATCTTGGATTTTTCCTGCATGGATAACAGCCTTTCTCTTCCCATTTTTTTCGCAAAAGGAAATCAAACTTTTTAATTTAACAGCATAAAAAATGGTGTAGTCGTACCTCTGAAATTATGGAAGATATTCAAAACTGCATGGGGGGAGCTAATCTGATTATGCAAAATACGTGTCTAATTTTCCGCTGAAAGTAAAACAAATCAGAATTAAAAAGATAATAGTTCTTCTCAGGACCTCCTTTGCAATGGCAAAATACAGAACAGAAGAAGAAACGGAGCCATGCAGGGGGACCTAATTTGATGACGCGCAGTGTATACACGTTCTCTTCAATTGTTTGTACTTACACAAGCAAAAAAATCTATTTTTAGATTTCTTACGCTCGAGCGTAAGAAGGGAGAGAGAGATATTGTTTTGATTTAAGTTTGTGATAATAGATATGGAGAGTGGTGTTGAGTACTTGAGAGATGTTTGTTGATGTTCTAAGAAAGAAAAAGAAAGAAAGCAGAGAAATTAAAGGAAAGAATAATGTACAAATTGTAAACACACGATGACGTGTGCAGGTCGTGTCGTATATTGCTTTTGAAATTAAAATTGTAACGTACATTTTATATTTGCTAGAAGCTGAGCATATGGTTTTGTTTGGGTAGGTCTTCTCTATTCATAAAGCGAGTCAGAAATAGTTTCTGTCAACGCAGTCTGGCATAGGCATGAATGGGATGGATATAGTCCGGTAAAAATCACCACAGTGTGTCGTGTAGTGGTGTATGAAAGAGAATAAGGAGGGGAAATGTTTGGTTTTAGTCCTTCTTGGTGATGAAATAAAGAAGGATAGTCATGCCACGCGCCAAAAAGCGATTCGTTGAGTAAACAGAGGAAGACTCTTGTAACGAGGAGTTTATATACTCTATAACATGCATGGGAGAGGAGGGACAACAACGACAGAGTACCAAGAGAACAATAATGTCTCGTTCTCTCTTTCGACTCTCACAAACACAGTGAAATGTGTCAGACGTAAAAATATCCCACGCGATCGTTGAAGCCATCGATGGAATCTTCGGTGGTTACGCATAGGCTCTTTCAAAGACTGTGCGTTGATTTTATAGGATATAATCTTAGAAATTTTTTTTTTAAATTTACCTTTCTCAAGCCAGTAAAGAAATTTACATCGAAAGTCATTATTCAGTATCTAAGAGAGGATATTTTCTCATGCATACGAGTGCCGGAAACATTAGTAAGAGATCAATGGCACTCAAGTTAAAATTCAGGAATTGGCTTCATTTCTGACCTCTTAGGGGATCACCTAAGTGTTTAGTGGAGTTTATTCGCCGCAAAGCAATTCCGCCGAGCAAGTCAATAGTTCTGTAAACGCTGCCTTGCGTATGTACAGATGTGTAAGTGTATCCCCCAGAAGCTCGCGTCCGACAAAGACACACGTAGATTTACCTTGGGTTTTATTGATTAGGGATAAAGTTAAGGATATATTATACAGTAACATATCTACACCCACAACTCCCCAACCAAACACACTATTGCAAACAATCACACACACACATTAATTACTAAGTACGAAGTAACATATCTACACCCACAAACCCCCAACCACAAACACTGTTGTAAACAATCACACACACACATTAATGCCTAAGTACGAAATATAATCAAAGATCCAGAGCCCTTCGATTAAGCTTAGCTTTCATTTACGCACAGCAAAAAGCAAAAGTCCAATTTCCAAAGTCTAGAATCTGTGGCGCGCTAACGCCCCCTAAACATTCGATCACTTGGCGAGCCAACTCAAATAACAAAAACTTCCGCCCACACAATCGTCTC
>NC_024512.1:581757-582268 GCF_000001215.4 Drosophila melanogaster | reverse complement strand
ATTTTGTCTATTTTGTCTATTTTGTCTATTTAGTCTATTTAGTCTATTTAGTCTATTTAGTCTATTTAGTCTATTTTGTCTTTTTTGTCTATTTTGTCTTTTTTGTCTTTTTTGTCTATTTTGTCTATTTTGTCTATTTTGTCTATTTTGTCTATTTTGTCTATTTTGTCTATTTTGTCTATTTTGTCTATTTTGTCTATTTTGTCTATTTTGTCTATTTTGTCTATATTGTCTATATTGTCTATATTGTCTATATTGTCTATAGTCTATCTAGTCTATCGACTATGTCCTATGTGGCCAATTGGCCATTTTGGCCTTTTTGGCCAATTTGGCCAATTTGGCCTACGGCGACTGTCTAGTGTATATTGTCTATATTGTCTATTTTGTCTATTTTGTCTATTTTGTCTATTTTGTCTATTTTGTCTATTTTGTCTATTTTGTCTATTTTGTCTATTTAGTCTATTTAGTCTATTTAGTCTATTTAGTCTATTTTGTCTATTTTGTCTATTTT
>NC_024512.1:572811-573757 GCF_000001215.4 Drosophila melanogaster | reverse complement strand
TACACCGATATAGCCAGAACTCGAACTCATCCCCAACACTAATATATTCGTTTGGACTGGTAAGGGTCTTGTCATTTAAAAGAATTCGAATAAGCGTAGCCCACGACACCGCAATACACTCCAAGTTCTTGACAAATTCTCTGTCGTACGATGAAATCTCTTTTGCTATTTCTTTGACTACATAAGGGACATAAAGAACTGTCATGCCAGACATTTTAAAATATATTGCTGTTAAGATTCCTAGAAATTTATCCAGGGACGTACAGAAACGTTGCTTCACATTGTCTCCCCATTCCATAAAATTTCGAAATATGGGAGCATATATAAGCTCTAAAATTTTCAATAGGCAGCCATCAACATCATCTTGCACAGTACCGAAGTTAACCATGTCGTGAAAAGAATGAATAGATATTATTTCTTTAGAGGACCGAATAAAGTAGCATAAATCAATAACCGGGGCCACAGGAAATCCAAGGCAACCAGTGAGAACATCGCAATCGTAAAATATTGTAAGAACTAATTCTGTTGAATTGATCAACCAAATGCTTATCACATTTATCACTTTTGCATTCCAGTCGCGATGATCTAAAGAATATAAAAAAGTAATTTTCTTCACATATTCAACAAGCCCCGCAATTTCAGATCCGCGATCAGTCTCAGTACTTTCCATTGCTAAGAAATTATTTAAAAGATTTCATATTAAACACATCTGGAAATTTCCGTCCTTACCTTTGCCTTTACCAAAGCGCTTATAGCCCACGATTAAAATCGGAAGAATATTTTTGGTTTTTATATTCTATTTTTATTTCTGTTATGCAAGTGTTGAATAAATTTACTCGATATTAAGGTTTCAATGCCTGCTTTGTTCGAACATAATTTTAGACCCACATTCCTTTTATTTACTTTTGTGCTAATATTTCATAAATTCTTCAGTCATTATCGACAA
>NC_024512.1:564237-564811 GCF_000001215.4 Drosophila melanogaster | reverse complement strand
CAATTTTAAGAGTGGGCGTGAAATAGGGCGATAGAAATTTTTAAGATTAATAAATATATGAAAAATGTTCAACATATTAATAGCGTGGGCATGGCAGCGTTAGATGGGTGTGGCAAAAGTATTATGGGATATTGATAAAAATTTACAAGTCTTATAAAATTATGATTAAATATATAACAATTTTTCAAAATATGTGGTTGTGCAAGTCTTGCTATATATTACTATATTCTGCTCAGTTAAATGCAGTAAGCCGACTAACCAATTCGGGACTGTTCCAAGTATCGTTCTACGGTTAGCTAGGGAAGGTAAATTAATTAAAAGTAATCTACTGGAACAAGAAGGTTATATACGGTTTGCATCCCAATTTAGGTGCCGCAAGGCAAAAAGTAAGAAGTTTTTTGGACCGATCGAGGAGGAATCCAAACAGGTGATCCATACTTAAGAATCGGACGGACTACGTTAGTACGTTATCACGGCATTCAGATATCTTGAAATCTAATGTAGGAGATTTCCTTACTAGAAGGTGATGATTAACAGAGTTAAATGCTTTACTAAAGTCAGTGTAGATGACATC
>NC_024512.1:562010-564137 GCF_000001215.4 Drosophila melanogaster | reverse complement strand
TCCTCGCCTAGTTCCTGCCCAGTAACCTTTACGGTGGGGAGGACGACGTTGATCCGCCCACCTGTCCGGTGCCAGGACAGCAGCAACGGCAGCGGACCATGGATACAAGCGGCGGCACTGGCGACGGTCCTCAGTTTTGCGGGTTCCCAGTCGGCCGCAGCAGCAGGTAATGTTTTGCCGCAGTCGCCGGATGGTAATTTCCGACGACCTTGCCCCTGACCAGTCGTATTGGACCTGCAAATGTTTCGGCGATTCGACCTGGAAGAAAAAAGCATGGATTAGTTTTTCAGTTATATGTAATTGCATTTACTGCCAACCGGCTTGTTTCCTGTTGATGACCACGGACAGCGCCTCATTTTTTTCCTGCCACAGTTGGAGTGTAAGTATCGGGGCAGACGGCCCGGATTGCTGGCATCTCCGTGGCTGCGTGGTAAACAGTGACACTGAAAGCAATAATAACATTGTTATTTGCGGTTCAAAAAGGAGGAGCTATTACCGTTACCGGTAAACGCGTCGCGGGATATCGATAACAATCTGGCGGGAAAATTGCTAGAACATCGAGTACCAGCCGTGTTTTTCCTGTCGATTTATTGAAGTATAACAGCCCAAGTCAGTAGCATTATAAATCCGGCAGAAGCTCTTGCGCTGCAGCTAGTAAAAGTGAAAAAACAGGAACGTAACAAGAAAATGGACGGCCATAATGGAGACCAAAGTGAAGGATGGGCAACAGTGCTATTTTGCCGCCAAGATATCCAAAACTGTAATGTGCCATAAATATATTTTTCTAAACAAAAATCAAAGAACAATAAAATGACAGCCTCAATAGGCGCTTAAAATCTAAAAAAATATACAATTAATTATTGTATCAACTAGTCCACCATAAAATATTTCTGTAAGGTAAATTTTTAAAAAAGTTTAAAGTCTTCATAAAAACAAACGCAATGTTTAGATCCTTAAAACTTTATAAACATTTTATTTAACATCACATAAAAGTGCAACACCCCTTAAAGTCCAGTGGTCAGGATGCTTATTTGACTGCAGCCATAGAGCACAAATGTAATTTAAATCTGTTCTATTAATTTTTTTATAAACAGGACAAGTGTATAATTTCGAATTTTTGGCAGCCGTTGAGAATATTGCATAAATATGAATTACTGGCATTAAAGTAAAAAGAACCTTATTTGTTGCCTCTACTAATCGAGATGTCCGCTTATCCCAACCAGCACCATCTACGAATAAACCGTATACAAAGACACCTTCTTTTGGTGGCTTTTTACATTCCTCAGGTCCAACTTTAAGAACGTCGTTATGCATTGTCACTTGGTCGAGAGCCCAGCCTTGATGAGCACGAGCTACCTCTTGTCGCATTGCAGTCAGAAATCCTTGTGGATTAAAAAATCCAGACATCCAAAAGACTACAGGACGTGCTCCAAAACACCAATTGTAAAATTGAGTGTGACGCTCGAGGAGTTCAGTGAACCAAAAACCTAAGCTGGAGGACACCCAACTACCTCTCTTAAACACTGTCGGCACCCGTGCATTAAATATATTGTCCAAAGCATCTCGTAGATTTTCACTCATGATAATAGTACCTTCAACGGCAAGAAGCAGGTCCTTGAAAATGCTCCGTACTAAAATTATAATCTAAATAGAGGAAAAATATTATAAGACTACGAAGAACAGATGGTAACTTAATAATTAGGATAACATGAAGATAACATGAAATTGGATGTTGCTTAATACCGGAAAGTAACTTGCCTAGAGTAGTTATCAAACATTACCGTGATCCCCTTCTATAAAGTTGACAGTGTTCAGTCGCAGTAAATTGTGTTCAACGCAGTCTCGAATATCGGGACAAGGGGTCATGAACGCTTGTTGTTAATAATTGCAAGCATATCTGTTAACCTTACTTAAAAACGCATAGGACGCTATAGTAGGGTTCCTCGACTATCAGATATCCGTTACTCAGCTAGTGGGATTGCGAATAAGAAATTTAAATAATTTTTTTGCCATATTGCTGGAAATTGGCATACAAAATAAAAAGATGACTCAAGAATAAGAAAAAGAAACAAGTGTGCGTGGCCATAACATTTTGGTACTCATAGGTTGTAACAAACAGTTTTCTTA
>NC_024512.1:557968-561910 GCF_000001215.4 Drosophila melanogaster | reverse complement strand
ATAATATATAATATATAATATATAATATATAATATATAATATATAATATATAATATATAATATATAATATATAATATATAATATATAATATATAATATATAATATATAATATATAATATATAATATATAATATATAATATATAATATATAATATATAATATATAATATATAATATATAATATATAATATATAATATATAATATATAATATATAATATATAATATATAATATATAATATATAATATATAATATATAATATATAATATATAATACATAATATATAATATATAATATATAATATATAATATATAATATATAATATATAATATATAATATATAATATATAATATATAATATATAATATATAATATATAATATATAATATATAATATATAATATATAATATATAATATATAATATATAATATATAATATATAATATATAATATATAATATATAATATATAATATATAATATATAATATTATTATGATTTTTTCACTACATTTTAAATTAGATGCAAGCTAGCTCGTTCACTTAAAGGTTCAAGGCTTACACATTAATTAAATTTGTTTTTCAGACTTCGAGAAAACTTTGTGCCTAGTTCATGAATTTCCTGCTCTTTGTTATGAATTACATTCTCAACTTACGAAATACTACAGTTTAAATAGTGTACTTACTTCATCAAATGTGTCAGAAGTTTTCACCATACTTACCCTCTGCATTCTGTCAATTTCTTGACGAAGAAAAATATTCATCGAGCTCGTGGCTCCCATTGCAATTAGATGCTGTTTTACATCGAACAGATCAAAAGCCAAAGGCGTTTTGCTTAGCATTTCCTTTACTTGACGTGCAACTCGGTCTTCTCGAGATTCCCCGGTACCGGCGGACGATTCTTCATATAAAAGAATAATAAGTATTAATTAGAAAAGCTGAATAATTATAGATACCTTTAGGTTGAATGGACATAATTTCATCCAAAATATTTCTCATGGTATTGGTTTGATACGTAATTTCAGCATTAGAATGAAATCCATACACTTGAGGTGGGTCTACGTTTGCCATGTCATCAATAGCTGCCAAATAAGCTTCCTGCTCCTTAAAACTGTATACTTTATATCCCTTAAAGAATTGAAAACAGTCTTCGAAAAGTGTATCGTGAAACCATACTCTTGTAAATGTATTAAGTAAACGTTTGTCATAGTCATCAGTAACGCGACCTCCATATTGGACTTCCCCAAGCATGTAACGCACAGTCACCCAGCTTATTCCCTTTCCTTGCTCTATGTCATCCAAATGATTTTGAACAAATAAACAACTTGCATACCAGTCGGATGAATTAAATTCATAGGGTATATTCCAACCTAGAGGTCCAAACTTTCGCCTTTCTTGCACTACTGTATGAAGGAATGATATGGAATAAACCAAAGGCAAGTAAAATGGAGATTGCGAATAGTCCAAAAAATCTTGGGATAAGTTGGTATATGTCCTTTTTAGTCCAGCACGTATTCCAGCAGGTGGTTCATTAGTATATTTTAGGCACATTTGAAGCAAAGTTATTGGAAATTTGGGGTGCGGCTCTGTTGTGATCCATATTCGAAAATTTGGGTTGACGGCTGCATCTTTTCCCTGTCGCTCAAGCTCTAAAATTTGGACTGTAAGCTCTACCATGTATTCTAATCCTAAGTGACAGTTTTGCAATAACACCCATCCTCCGTCTTCTAGGCAGGATAATATAAGCTTTCGAGCATGAATTTCTTGACCTTGGCCCATAGAAATAGGATGACACTTAAGCTCATTTTTTTTGGCGAGTAGTTCAATATTTGATGACGGATCAGACCCAAGAGATAAGAAACAAATCATTGGCATAAGTTCCCGGCTTTCTAACAATAACTCTTCAAAGTTTAGTACTACTGGCTCGGCAAAACGATCTCCCAATGAATTAGCAATATATTTTCGGCACTGTGAAATAGTTCGATCCATACACCACGAACGAACAAGCAACATTTTTCGAAATGGATCTAATGAATTATATCCATCCGGTATAATTTCATTCTCGGGAGCATCCTTTTTATACCACGTAAACCAAGCCCGTTCATTGCCACTAACTTTACTTAATATGTTGACAAATGGAGTTAGATTAGTCAGTTGTACTAAATTCAACCACGTTTCATCCGTGGTCCACCGAAACGGAACAGGAGGGCAGTCATTGAGATTTAATGCCGCACCGCCTTTTATAAATACCTGAAACTCATCAAAGGTAATTAACTCAAGCTGGCGATCAATACTTAGTGCCATCAAAAGAACAAATAAAAACTTGTCCTTTTCATATAATCCTCTAGATTTGTAGCGATATATTTCGAATGTTAAATAATTTATAATTCGTTTAATGCGTTTTTGTGTTATATGCGTTTTTGATGAATTATACATAGACGCATCAAAGCGCTCAAGGAACTGTACTAATGAAGTTTGATACATATTGTTAACTCTTGCCATACTACAAACTAGGAAATATAATACACTACCTCTTGTAGCAACAACGCGATATTCTTCACGGGCAGCGTTTATTTTTGCTTCTGTTACTTTAGCAATTTCAATTTTTTCCTTAACTTCAATGGCAGTATTCTTACTGGTGTTTAAAACCTCAATCACTGTAACGTCGTCTAACAAACTTCCTTTCGTAGTGGACAACTTCTGAAGCAAGTTAGCTTCAAGTTCTTTCATTTTTTTCATGTTTCCAGTCACAGTCTCAACCAACTGAACCCGTTCATCTTCTAATTCTTTCCTTTCCGCAAGAATAACTCTACCTAATAATTGATCTTCTAAGCCACGCATTGTCACAGTAAAATCAATAATGGAAGTACGCGCAAATATTTCAGGTGTATAGGCAGGATTGGGTAGCTTTGTTGTAATATAACACCTAAATGCGGGATTCCAATCCACTTCTTTATCACCAATTTTTATTTTATATTGGGTACCAACTTTTAAAAGGTTTCGGTCCAAAAGGTTGTCCAAGCAAGGATCTAACTCCTCTGCAACATCTTCGATTATAATCGGAATTCCCATGCTAACTGAATCTTCCAAATGATTTCTAAAATACTTGTGGTTTAATGTGGTTACAATCACTTTGTTCTGTTTTTCTTTGTTTTTAATCCACACTTTTCCCTGCGATTGTGGATCTATAAGAAGTGGAAATCTCATAGCCTTTGTAGATATTATTCCATTTTGGATTGACAGTTCATCTGTTGGTAGCCCCTGAATGTTCCACTCACCAATTTGTGAACGATCCGTTAGACTTTCAATGATATTAACATTGGCAGAAATGGGTATCATTTTTTCAATTATTTGTTTAGTCCAAATACTTTGAAGATCACTTCGAAATTCTTGATTAAATGGTCCCGTATAAGATAAAAATGCTGTCAGGAGAATAACATCTCCGACCAATCGGTCGGTCTCACTTTTAAATGATGCTATTTGTTCAGTCCATCGGATTTTTTCCCCAGCTAAACCACCAATAAGAGCGGTTGCCGCATCCATTTTGTCCTGGCACTTTTTGGCCTCGTCTAATACGGCGTCCTTTTTTGATACGGCATCCTCCAGTGTTTGTTGAACCTCAGCCAACTCGTTTTCTTTTTGTTGCAGTAGTTCTTCTGCTTCTTGTAGATCACTTGAAGCTTTTTGATATTTAGCCTCTTGCACAGCAAGATTTGCCTTTAAGGGCAGTACTTCCTTGTTAACTTCAAAGTACTTTGACATAGCCATGGTCCAAGATAAAAGTCCAGCTACATTTCCACAAGCCACTTTGGCTGCCTCAAATGTGTATTGCCTGCAAAAATAGAGTATCTGCTTATTATATAATCTATAATCTATAATCTATAATATATAATATATAATATATAATATATAATATATAATATATAATATATAATATATAATATATAATA
>NC_024512.1:535415-557868 GCF_000001215.4 Drosophila melanogaster | reverse complement strand
CTACACAAAAACCTCCGCTCTCTCTCCTGTCCTTGTCAAGCTCACCGGGACTGCCAGTCAAGGTATTTCATCGGTGAGCAGGATGTGGTGCCAAGTTGCACACCATCTTCTTTTGCGGTGCACAGCAGCGCCTTTTTACGACCAACTGAGCGTACCAGTCGTAGAGTTCTTGCCCCGCCAACATACGGGGGTACTCCTTATCTATAGTTCCGATTGGCCATCTCGTCCTTACGGACACGCTTCATCATGGTGACGATGATCACGTGAGCCCCATCCCAAACGATTTTGTCCGCCATCATAGCAGCAACCAAGCCTCTCGGGCTGAGAGGTGACCCAGCGAGCGCCACGAGTTGCGCCCTCTCCTCGGCGAACCTGGAGCAGTGCAGTAGGATGTGCTCTGCGGTTTCCACTGCGTCTGTGCAATAAAGGCACTGGGCTGTATCCACGTGGCGGAACCTACATAGGTACCCTCGAAAACAGCCATGGTCCGTGAGGAACTGGGTCATGTGGTAGTCCACCGTTTTGTGCTCGCAATCAGCCCACTCCGTTAGTTGCGGAATGAGTTTGTAAGTCCAGCGTCCCCGTTGTGACTCTTGCCACCTGGTCTGCCATACTCCTCGAATCCACTCTTTGATCTCTAATTGAGTGTATCCCTCACTCGCAAGGTATTTGCCCTTTATGTCCAGGTCAATGGGTGTAATGCCTGACAGAGCGTGCGCTGCGTCGTCCGATATGGTTCTAAAGCCTCTGATTAGCCTGAGAGCCATTGTCCGTGATACTGCGCGGGCACTATCTAGATAGGTTTTCTTTGTGGAAACGCAGCTCCAGATAGGCGCAGCATAAAGCAGCGTTGCCTTTGAAACCGCCACTAACAGTCTCCTAGCCGGCAGTCTGGGTCCTCCCACGTTGGGCATGATTCTCGCCAAGGCTGCTGCTGTCATTGCCGCTTTTTTGCTGGCATACCTTGCGTGAGCCTTGAACGAGAGCCTTCGGTCTATTAGAACACCAAGGTATTTCAACGTTTCTGCTGAGGCGATTTCAACTCCTTTGACTTCTACACGCATGCACTCAACGGACTTTCTGCTGCTCAGCAGGACTACTTCGGTCTTATGCGCAGCTATTTTAAGTCCGACTTTCTCGAGCCATTCTATGGCCGCCGTGATTGCCACGTTACTTATGTCCTGGAGCTCCGGTATTGTCTTGGCGACCGCTGTTATCGCAACGTCGTCGGCGAAGCAGTGCAGCTCCACACCTCTGGGCTTGCTAATGCTCAGTATTCCATCATACATAATGTTCCACAAGATCGGTCCTAGTACCGACCCTTGGGGAACGCCTGCAGAGACTTGGTGGCTACTTGGACCATCTTCTGTTACGTACCATAACACACGGTCCCTGAAGTAGTTGCCAATTACGCCTCGTATGTAGTCGGGAACGCCCAAGTTGCGCATAGCCCCGAGGATAATGGGCCATCTCGCTGTATTGAATGCGTTCTTGACGTCTAGCGTGATGATGGCACAGTACTTCTTACTGCCGCCTAACCATCGGTTACCGTCGAGTGCTTTCCTGGCAGCGTCTGTTACGGATTTGAGAGCGTCGAGCGTACTTTTACCCTTTCGGAAGCCATACTGTTGGCCCTGAAGGCCTGTAGGACTTTCAGTGATTAGCTCAATGCGCGCGTACAGTATGCGCTCAAAGAGCTTGCCAACAATGTCCAACAGACACAACGGTCGGTAACTGCGTGGAACATTTGCGGGCCCCTTGCCTTTCGGCAGAAGGACCAGCTTCATCTTTTTCCAGCGCTTGGGGAAGACTCCGTCCAGCAGACACTGTTGGAATGTATCCCTGAAGACCTCCGGTCTTGCGGTGGCGGCTGCTTTGACGATCACGCCCGGGATACCATCAATGCCGGGAGCTTTGTTCGGTCTGATCCTCTTTGCTGCTTCGACGACTTCGCATGACGTGATGCACGGGAAGTCAGAAAATGTGTAAATGTGTAAATCTGTAAATGTTTTTTTTTTTTTTTTATTATTTGACTTACGGTAGGGAAATTAAAATCTTCTAAAGATACCACCTACCGTCCGTAGGTGGCATGCACGATTCATAAGCCCTATTGGAATTATGCCTACGTACTAAAACAAAAACCTCCGCGTGCTCTACAGTCGTTGCTCGCTCACCGGGACTGCCAGTCAAGGTATGACTTCGGTGAGCAGGATGTGAGGCCAGGTCGCACTCCCTTCCTTCAGTGTAGTCCATGGGGGTTCCTCCTTCCACCCTTTAGTCGCCTTTTACGACGAGCCGGGGACGCTGAGGATGAATTCTTCGCCCGCCGTCACCCAGGACACCAGTTTGGGCTTAGACATCCACTCTGTTGGCCATCTCGTCTGATCGGACACGCTTCATCATATTAATGATAATGCTGTGTCCTCGTTCCCAAGCCCCCCTGTTCGCCAGCATAGCCGCGAACAAGCCACTAGGGCTGAACGGGGAACCTGACAGCGTCTTTAGCTGCTCTCTCTCCGCCGTGAACCTGGAGCAGTGCATTAGCACATGTTCTGCTGTTTCTTCACCGTCGACGCAGAACAAGCATTGGGCTGACTCTACGTGACGGAACCGGAGTAGATAGGCCCGGAAGCAGCCATGGTCCGTGAGGAACTGGGTTAGGTGGTAGTCCAAGCATTTGTGTTGGCACTCTGCCCAAACCGTCATCTCTGGGATGAGCTGATAAGTCCACCTCCCCCGTCGCGACGTTTGCCATCTGCTCTGCCATTCACCTAATAGCCACTCGTGTGCCTCTTGCCTGGAAGCGCCACTCCGCATTAGGCTGAGAGCCTTGATCTCCAGATCAATCGGCGGCAGGCCTGCCAGCGCTAGCGCCGCGTCTTCGGATATGGTCCTGAAACCTCTAATGAGCCTCAGGGACATTGACCGTAGCACCGAACGAGCTCCTTTCAGGTATGAGACCCTGCCAGTGGCATTGCTCCAGACTGGTGCAGCGTATAGTAGCGAAGCCTTTGCTACTGACACCAGCAGTTTCCTGGCCGGGTGTCTTGGGCCTCTGACGTTGGGCATAAGCCTCGCCAACGAAGAGGCTGTGATTGCTGCCTTCTTGCTGGCGTGGCTCGCGTGGTCCTTGAAGGATAGTCTGCGATCTATCATTACCCCCAGGTACTTTAGGGACTCTTGAGAGGTCACCTGTGTACCCTTGACGGAGACCAGCATGTTTTCCACCTTTTTCCTGCTGCTTAGTAGGACTGCTTCGGTCTTGTGAGCCGCTATTGCTAGCCCGGCTTTCTCGAGCCAGCGGATGGCAGCACCGATCGTAGAGTTGCATTTGTCTTCCAACCCTGCGATTGTTTTCGAGACAGCTGTGATTGCCACATCGTCAGCAAAACAATGCAGCTCTACTCCTACAGGCCTGTTGATGCCCAAGATCCCATCGTACATAATGTTCCATAGGATTGGTCCAAGTACCGATCCTTGGGGAACACCTGCCGAAACTCGGTATCTTTTTGGGCCATCTTCCGTATCGTACCATAGGACCCGGTCCCTAAAGTAGCTGCCAACGACTATCCTTAGGTACTCCGGGATCCCCATGCGGTACATGGCCGCGAGGATTACGGGCCATCTGGCGGTGTTGAAAGCGTTCCTTACGTCCAGAGTCACAATTGCGCAGTATTCCTTCCTGCCCCCTAAACATCTATCACCAGAAATAGCGGTCTTGGCGATGTTACAAACGGCCGAAAGAGCGTCCAGAGTGCTCTTACCTTTCCGGAAGCCATATTGATGGCTTCCCAGGCCGTTGATGCTCTCGGTGATTGCCTCTATTCTGGTATACAGGATACGTTCGAACAGTTTTTCTACTATATCCAGTAGGCATAGAGGGCGGTAGCTGTTTGCAGCATGTGCTGGTCCCTTGCCTTTCGGCAACAGGACTAGCTTCTGGCTTTTCCACCTTGTTGGGAAGATTCCGTCCAGAAGGCATTGCTGGAAGGTGGCCCTGAAGATTTCAGGTCTACCCAGCGCCACTGCTTTTATAACAGCTCCAGGAATACCATCTAGTCCAGGGGCTTTGTTGGGTTTGATGCGCTTGGCTGCCTCGGCGACTTCAAATTCTGTGACGCAAATTGACGAAAATTTGGGGCAGGGGCTGCCTCTGTTGGCCTCCATAGTGTGGTCTGCTTTGGGAATAGCTCCCCTACTATGTTAGCCAGGACCCCCGGGTCGGATGGGGTTGCCGCTCTCCTCCTTAGCTTTTTGGTAACAAGCTTGTAGGCGAGGCCCCAGGTATCGCTGTCTACGCCATCCTGCAGCTCCTTAAACGACCGCGCTTTGGCAGCCGCGATGCCGTGCTTGAACTCTAGACGTTTCCTTCTGAAAGCCTCCAAGAGTTCCGCGTGGTGGGTACTGCCTCTGTCTCGTTGCGCCATTCTCCTAGCCCTGAGGCAATCAGACCGTAGTTGGCTTAGGGAGGCGCTCCACCAGTAAACGGGTGGTTTGCGCTGTGCCTTATTTTTTCTTGGCATGATTGCGTCGCAGATTCTTCCCAGCATATTCATGAGGCCTGCCGCCATACTCTCTGCGTCCCCACTTGGGATTTCCAGGGAATTGATCTGATAGGCCAGCATGGCCTCATCGATCTTCCTGGTGTCCCATGCTTTCCCGACTGCTCTACTCTGCCGTCTCCTGGGCATGCCCTCCGGGGAGAGACTGAAGGAGATCAGGGCGTGGTCGCTCAGCGTCATGACGTCATGGACCATCCAGTTGTTGTTGTCTACTAGCCCTCTGCTGACAAAGGTAACGTCAATAAAGGACGTACCCCTATCGTTGTTAAACGTCGGCTTCCGTCCGTCGTTCAGCAGTATAAGGTCCAGCATTCCCATGGCGTCAATCACAGCTCGGCCTCTGGTGTTGGATGTCCTGCTGCCCCATTCCACTGCCCAGGCATTAAAGTCGCCGGCAATGACCTTCGGGCTTCGCCCTCTCGCATGGTCCACGAGCGCCTCCAGAAACTCCTCGAACTGATCGGGGGTGTTGCTCGGCGGAGCGTAGCAGCTGTACAAGTGCACGTGTTTTAACTTCGCATAAGCGATACCGCGCATAGGTAAAGCAGCCAGTTCCTCGACGTGGAGAGAGCTGCAGCATTTGATAGCTGCTTTACCTGTCTCGTCAAGGATCATGGACGATTGTCCGCTACCAGAGACGTAGGGTTCGCTTAGGAGCATGATGTCTACATTGCGCTCAACCGCAGTCTGGGCCAGGAGGCTCTGAGCTGCTGCGCAATGATTGACATTGAGCTGTACTACGCTAATATGAGTGTGCATTAAGGTGGCTCTTGGCTTCTCTTAGGGTCGCTCTGTAGGTCGGGCACGCAAAGCTACCCGTCGAGTGGTTTCTGTCCACCTCGCTGCTGCAGATCAGGCATTTTGGTGCTGCAACGCACCCCTTTGCCTTGTGCCCACGCTCACCGCATCTAAGACAGCAGTCTGCCCTGTCAGTGTTCTTGCAGGTTGCTGATCGATGCCCATAGCCGAGACACCTGTAGCATCTCGTGGGTCGGACGTCCTGGGTGATACGACATCTTGACCATCCAACGGTAATGGTGCCCTGTTTAAGGACTGGTATCGCAACGTTCGCGTTCAGCAGCACTGAGGCTATTTGCGTGCCATCCCGCATTCTGCGAAGGCCCCTGATATCTTCAGGATTTATCTGCAGGCCCTGGAATTGGGCGACCAAGCAGCTGTGGAGCTCCTCTGCTGTCGTAGCCTCGTCCAATCCGCTGCAAGATAGAGCTATTCTTTGCGCTCCTGTGCGCGCAGAGGCCAAGTCATTGAGCGCCGCTTCCAGGTCGCTCTTAAACTTGGGAACGCTTTCCGAAGCTTTCCCCTCTACCTCGAGCAACAGCTCACCTTTCTGCGTTCTCCGGATTTTTCGCACGTGGCTGCCCAGTTCGCTAAGGCTCGGGTCCGATCTTAGCTTCCGAAGCATCTCTGCGTACGAAGCCTCTCCTGTCTTTTTTACGATGAGTGCCTCCGGTTTTTTACGCAGGCGCGTAGGCTTCACCTTGGTCCACTCTGCACCCGTGCTAGCATTCTTGGCGACAGATGCGTAGCTGCCTGGTTTGGACTCGTTTGGTCTGGATGTTGCCTTTTCTTCACCGTTGCCACCCAACGTAGGGTTGCTCGGCTTGGGTCCCTGGACTTTTGGCACTTGCACCTTGGGTACCTGTGCATTTTGAGGAGCCTTTTTGGTAGGCTTTTGTACCTCCGTCTGGGTAGCACTGCTCTTCAAGCGGTGCTCGCTAGTAGTACCTTTGTACAGCTCTAACGCCCTGTTGTTAAGGGCTGAGAGTTCGGAAGCTATGCCCTTTGTCTCTCGTGTCACGTGCCGTTGGGTCTCGAATGCGGATAGCAAGGTGCTGATCTTGCCATTCATCCTGGTAAGTATGCCCCTCAGGTCCTCATTCTGGAGAGCCGCGGTCAGGTCCGAAGACCGATGAGGGGAACCAGCTGGGGACTTCCCTCCCGTCTTTTGAGATGGCACGGCGATGTGGTCCATCGTCTTCTGACTTGTCGCGGTCGTAGATGCTGTAGGAGCCAAGTTCTCCACCTCTACAGCATCGCTGCAGTCGCTAGTCAACGGCGGCTGGGGGCCTGCGTGCTCACCCCTTGCCACCGACGGGACCGAGATTCCGTCACCATGGGTCGGGTTACCGACTCCTCTGGTGGGGGATCTCGAAAGTCGGGGGCTCCTCCTGAACGGGTCGTTCCGATCAGGGGGACTGCCCCCCACTGCGCTGTCCATCAACTGAAGGATGGCCTAAGGTTACCTAGGCGAAGCACCAGCCTTAGAAAGGGGTTCCCACGTAGGCCACGGATTTCCCCCTGGCTTTTACGGATGGAGGTTTGTACCGCCTCGACTCGGACACCAGAGCCTCTGCTTAGGCACCAGCACGGTGAGAGGATGATATTTGGTCTGTCCTCGACCTTTGTGCCTTTTCCCCTTTCTTAAAGACTTGTGCGCTCCCAGTAACTAGAATCAAAATTAAAATTAAATTAAAATTCAACGGTTTAATTTTAAGTTTAATTTTGAATTTCGCGCTCTACTGTCGCAACACAACACTGATCACACGGTTGATCTGGCAACGCCTCCCTCTCCAGATCGCCCGCTGCGCCAAGTTGGCAGCGCTATCAGCTGCTTTATCCGCAGGACACCAGTTTGGGCTTAGACATCCACTCTGTTGGCCATCTCGTCTGATCGGACACGCTTCATCATATTAATGATAATGCTGTGTCCCCGCTCCCAAGCCCCACTGTTCGCCAGCATAGCCGCGAACAAGCCACTAGGGCTGAACGGGGAACCTGACAGCGTCTTTAGCTGCTCTCTCTCCGCCGTGAACCTGGAGCAGTGCATTAGCATATGTTCTGCTGTTTCTTCACCGTCGACGCAGAACAAGCATTGGGCTGACTCTACGTGACGGAACCGGAGTAGATAGGCCCGGAAGCAGCCATGGTCCGTGAGGAACTGGGTTAGGTGGTAGTCCAAGCATTTGTGTTGGCACTCTGCCCAAACCGTCATCTCTGGGATGAGCTGATAAGTCCACCTCCCCCGTCGCGACGTTTGCCATCTGCTCTGCCATTCACCTAATAGCCACTCGTGTGCCTCTTGCCTGGAAGCGCCACTCCGCATTAGGCTGAGAGCCTTGATCTCCAGATCAATCGGCGGCAGGCCTGCCAGCGCTAGCGCCGCGTCTTCGGATATGGTCCTGAAACCTCTAATGAACCTCAGGGACATTGACCGTAGCACCGAACGAGCTCCTTTCAGGTATGAGACCCTGCCAGTGGCATTGCTCCAGACTGGTGCAGCGTATAGTAGCGAAGCCTTTGCTACTGACACCAGCAGTTTCCTGGCCGGAACGATAGTCTGCGATCTATCATTACCCCCAGGTACTTTAGGGACTCTTGAGAGGTCACCTGTGTACCCTTGACGGAGACCAGCATGTTCTCCACCTTTTTCCTGCTGCTTAGTAGGACTGCTTCGGTCTTGTGAGCCGCTATTGCTAGCCCGGCTTTCTCGAGCCAGCGGATGGCAGCACCGATTGTAGAGTTGTATTTGTCTTCCAACCCTGTGATTGTTTTCGAGACAGCTGTGATTGCCACATCGTCAGCAAAACAATGCAGCTCTACTCCTACGGGCCTGTTGATGCCCAAGATCCCATCGTACATAATGTTCCATAGGATTGGTCCAAGTACCGATCCTTGGGGAACACCTGCCGAAACTCGGTATCTTTTTGGGCCATCTTCCGTATCGTACCATAGAACCCGGTCCCTAAAGTAGCTGCCAACGACTATCCTTAGGTACTCCGGGATCCCCATACGGTACATGGCCGCGAGGATTACGGGCCATCTGGCGGTGTTGAAAGCGTTCCTTACGTCCAGAGTCACAATTGCGCAGTATTCCTTCCTGCCCCCTAACCATCTATCACCAGAAATAGCGGTCTTGGCGATGTTACAAACGGCCGAAAGAGCGTCCAGAGTGCTCTTTCCTTTTCGGAAGCCATATTGATGGCTTCCCAGGCCGTTGATGCTCTCGGTGATTGCCTCTATTCTGGTATACAGGATACGTTCGAACAGTTTTTCCACTATATCTAGTAGGCATAGGGGGCGGTAGCTGTTTGCAGCATGAGCTGGTCCCTTGCCTTTCGGCAACAAGACTAGCTTCTGGCTTTTCCACCTTGTTGGGAAGATTCCGTCCAGAAGGCATTGCTGGAAGGTGGCCCTGAAGATTTCAGGTCTACCCAGCGCCACTGCTTTTATAACAGCTCCAGGAATACCATCTAGTCCAGGAGCTTTGTTGGGTTTGATGCGCTTGGCTGCCTCGGCGACTTCAAGTTCTGTGACGCACGGGAAATCTGGGGCAGGGGCTGCCTCTGTTGGCCTCCATAGTGTGGTCTGCTTTGGAAATAGCTCCCCTACTATGTTAGCCAGGACCCCGGGTCGGATGGGGTTGCCGCTCTCCTCCTTAGCTTTTTGGTCACAAGCTTGTAGGCGAGGCCCCAGGTATCGCTGTCTACGCCATCCTGCAGCTCCTTAAACGACCGCGCTTTGGCAGCCGGGATGCCGTGCTTGAACTCTAGGCGTTTTCTTCTGAAAGCCTCCAAGAGTTCCGCGTGGTGGGTACTGCCTCTGGCTCGTTGCGCCATTCTCCTAGCCCTGAGGCAATCAGACCGTAGTTGGCTTAGGGAGGCGCTCCACCAGTAAACGGGTGGTTTGCGCTGTGCCTTATTTTTCCTTGGCATGATTGCGTCGCAGATTCTTCCCAGCATATTCATGAGGCCTGCCGCCATACTCTCTGCGTCCCCATTTGGGATTTCCAGGGAATTGATCTATTTGTCTAGAGAAGAAATTAATTAGTCTTTCTGTTATATATATGTAATTTAAATTATCTTCACTGGCACTGTGTATAGTTGCCAACCATTACTTCTTCTATTTTTGCATCTGCGACATGATTTTCATTACCTGGAAGATATTTGATTTTGTAATCGAATTCATTACGTTTTATTTTCCATATTTGGAAAATAATTTGGTATGACCTGAAATATTTTGTAGGCCAAACTATAGCTAACAATTCTTTTTCAATCGTAGCATAGTTGATCTCATGTTCGTTTAGCGTTCTGCTGGCATAACAAACGGGCTGTGATAACAATTCGCCAATAGCTACATTACTAGAGTCAGTTGTCAGAGAATAGGTCTTTGATAAATCAGGATAGATTAATGTCGGGTCTGAAGTTATCAAAACCCTTAATTTTTCAAATGATTCGATGAATTCTTTACATTTGGTGTCTATTATAGCACCTTTCTTTAATTTGAGGGCTTGGGTTTGGGTTTATCTATTTTGGCAAAGTTAGGAATGAACTTGCGATAAAACCCACATAATCCCAAAAATGATTTTATTTGCTTAGGTGTCTTAGGTAATTTGTTATTGCTTTGGTTTTATTTGGATTTGGTTTGATGCCGTTTGTTGTGACAATGTGTCCTAGGAATTCAGTTTCTTTCTTCATGAATTCACATTTATCTAGCTGCAACTCCAAATTAGCGTCTCTCAGTTTTTCGAAGACTTTCTTTAGGTATAAAATGTGTTCTTCCAATGAAGTGGAATTAACAATAATATCTTCTAAATAGACTAAACAGTCTTTGTAGATTAAATTTTCCAGAAGATTATTCATGCATCTCTGAAAAGTAGCTGGAGCGTTTTTTAAACCAAAAGGCATACGAGTATATTCATAATGCCCAAGCTTAGTTGAAAAAGCGGTTTTTGCAATAGAATCTTCATCCATCTGGATATGGTGAAAACCCTCAGCTAGATCTATAGTTGTAAAGTATTGGCATCTACCTAGTTTGTCCAGTATCTCGTCCATTCTCCACATAGGAGAACAGTAGGGGGACTTTGATTTGCAAACAATCCCTTGTTCCATAATTTCTTTTATTTGTTTGTTGACTTCTTGGTCAACACTTTGGGGGTACTTATAGTGTTTACGGTATACTGGGTTTTCGTATTGTCTGGATGACATGTTTAATAGTACTGGTGAAGGTCAAGTTTTCGCCCTCTTTGTACTGAGTGTCTCTATATTATAGAGTATAGGACCTTCTTTAAACATTCAACTTCCTCTACATTTAAATGTTCGAGTCTATACTCGTTACATTTGCGTATTGTTAATCGCGAATTTGACTATATCGTTGTCAACGGACATGGGATCGAGATGTATTCCATCAATGTCCACTGTGTCTTTAACAACATTTGAAGTGAGGCATTTTGGTAATGCAGTCTCCTTCTTCTGCTGTAGATACTTTGGTTTAAGGCACTTAGAAGCCGTCTTAACCTTTTGCATTTTTGGTTTGATTCTGCCCACTAGAGCAGAATCATTCTTTTGTTGTGGGTCAAGGCATTTGGATGCGGTATCGCCCTTCTTTTCTTCATACTTTTGAGCCTAGTGTTACTTTTTCTTTATCATAGTTTATTTTAGCCTTTGTATCTTCTAGATACTTTCGACCTAACAGGAAATCATAATTATCGGAAAATTTATGGATGTAGAATTTTTGAGCAGACGGACATACTTAAGTAGGTTTTATTGTTATGCTTTTCTTTAGTTTTATTGGTCCCCTAATAGTATACACTTTAAGGTTTTCTTCCTTTTCTTCTAAATTCTCGAAATTTTCTCTTATGATGTTAATTGATGATCCTGTATCGATCATTCCCTTATAATTTTTATTATTATGACTTATTTTTACATAGTTCTTCTCTATTACTTGAGTGTCCGAGGCAGTTTGATGAAAACATCCTGCTTACATCCATCCTGCTTTGGTCACTCTGACTCTCGCGTTGTCTTTTTACTGGCGCTTGTATGTTAATATTATTTGATGTCGAAGATTGGAAGCTAAGGGAGTTATAAAGTGAGTGGGTTGTTCTGTTGAGCTTGTGTTAAGTCTCGTCTGAATGCATAATAATTCCCTCTTTGATTATTCGGTATGAAATGCGGTGAGTACTGGTTTTGATTTGTTATTGGTTGTGTCGAATTTTGGAGTGTTTGTGTATTATGATTCTGATTATTATGATTATTATGATTCTGCTAGGATAATAATTACTGTAGTTGTGATTTCTATTATTTTAATATTTTTGATTATAGTTTCCCCATAAAGGCCTAATTCCATTGATGCTTATTTTAATTTATAAATGGTTTCAATATCTTTACGTGCCAAAGACATATAAATTCTATCCGTCAGTTTTCGAACTATTACTGATTTAACGGTTTTGTTTAAAATTTCTGTATAATTCGATTTGTCAACAGGGTTACTTTCTAATTCTAACTTTTCGAACATAATCCAGTATTATGATCTTTGATTTGATTTAATAGTTGGTTTAGATGTGTTTCCAAAAGTTGTTGAACCGCTGTGGTGTATTTTGTTAACTGGATACACGGAATTTTAAGTTTGTTTTAAACTTTGTTTTAGGTTTGATTTAAACTTGGTTTTAATTTTGATTTAAACTTGGTCTTAATTTTAATTAAAAAATTTTGATTAATTTTTGTTTCCGACCGCTTGGGATTTTCTTTTGAATACTACCTTCACGTAGATTCTTTTGCGGATCTCTAAAATATTTTTTGAATCACTATTTTAATTCGCTGATCTTGGATAGCTAGTCGTTTAGCATATCCTTCAGTTGATCAGTACTGTACTAAAAGGACTCTCTATTTTATTGGACCGACTGCGCCAATTAAATGTTTGCAATATATATAAGTGAAAAAAATATAATTTTTATTTCACTAAATGATCACAAAATTGTTTATTGAAATCGATACTTTTGTTTTCCGGATTGCGAGTCCGAGCTTTGAACGTGGGAACGTGACGATGGGGTGAGGGCTTATGCAAGGAATTGTTTAAATTAGGGGACGGATGTTTAGTCTACCAGTGGGTGACTTATCTAGAGCTGGGGTTTAGTTTAGGGACAGGGAGTAGTGTATGTTGTATTGGGGTGTACATGTTGTATGTGTATTAGTATGTAGCCATGTTCTTAAGTCTAAGGGACTTATGGATATGTCACTATATATGGACTGAAGCAGAGCGGCCGAGAATGGAATAAACTACTGAATGATGTACTGCAAAGGATTGGATTTTCTTCAAGCCCTACCGAGCCATGTGTTTACACCCGTAATTCTGGCAAAAGTAAGACCCTTGTTGTAGAGTACGTAGACGGCTATGATAAGAGCCAGTTCAAACAAGGAGAAACTGTGCGATATTAAAGCATCAATTTCCAAAGAATTCGATGACGTAGACGGGGGCAAGCTAAGACAATTTCTGGGTGTCGAAATTGAACGTGGCGGAGAAACGGGTGGCATCAGGATTGGCCACAAGCAGTATATTGAGAGCCTTCTCAACGATTATTCAATGCAGGATTGTAAGCCGAATCTCATACCACTGAAAGCAGGCCTTGAAGTAAATTGAGACAAGGACGATTGTCAGAAGGTAAATCAAGTCAGCTATCAATCGCTAATGGGCTCATTAATGTATCTGGCAATCACAACTGGACATGATATTATGCATTCGGTTATTAAACTATCACAACGGAACGCTGACCAACATAAAGAGCATGAAGCCGGTGCAAAGCGAATTGAGGGGCACAGCTGATTTGCAGTTACACTACGAGCGTACTGGTGTGCCTATACATTGCTATGATGACGCGGATTGGGCTGGTGACACCACGGACCGAATATCCTTTACTAGATGGGCATGTATTGCTGCAGGAGCTGCCTTTATGTGGGAAAAAATCAGTGCTTTCTCTAAGCAGCACAGAGTCAGAGTATATAGCACTTTCCATGGCAGCAAAGGAAGTGGCGTATGTTCAAAAATTGGTCAACAAAATGGGTTTTGGTGAAAGCCAGGCAACTAAGGTTTATAGCCCAGTGCTTGGTGAAAAATGATACTTTCCATGCACGTAGTAAGCATATAGACATAAAGTATCATTATATAAGAGAACTTTATAAGAACAATATAATAGAAGTTAATTATGTACCCACAGAAAACATGATAGCAGATGTTCTAACCAATATTTAGATTTAAACATGAAAAGTGTATCCAAGGGATGGGTTTAAGCTAACAGAAAAATGTATTTTGATTTTGAAATTAATATAAAAACTAATATCTGTAAGGGTTGACATATTGCATTGAGAGGGAGTGTTAAAAATATGTATGTAATACAGTCAATGCACTGTGTCTCCCTCTTCTGATCGCGGTAACCAGAAGCTTTTTTTCTTATTCTGAGATTCTCTTTAACTTGTAATTTGGCTGCCGCGTGCAGTAATATTGTACTCTAGATCAGTCAGAATAAATATTTGAAACGATTAAATCAGAATCAGAATGTGAATCCAATATTTTGTCTGATGGATCAGGTTTAAAATTAAACTGTATTTCCAACTTATCACTGCCTTCGGAAATGGTTTTTTCCTATTTTTTCTCTCTCTTTCTTTTAAAAAAAATTGTGGAAAATATCACTCATTGTATTAATCCGATTTTTCCTTGCATGTGATAGTCGGTTATCGACGAGAATTTGGTACTTGCGAAATGTCTTCTTGTCGTATTACCATCATTGCTATTACCGCTGCCATTCTGCTTCGGCATGCTTACTCGGAGGACCATTTCTCTTCACGTTTCCTCATGGATATATTTTTTTCAAATACTAATTTTAACCTTGCCCTTTCCTTTAGTATGCCACTTTTTTATCTCGGCTATTTATGATAATAGGTTTAAAACAAATCCAAAAAACAGGATCCAAGCATGTAGCTTTTATTTATGGTGCAAAGGTTTCTTAACTAAAATTTGTAATTTTCAACATTTGTGTTGGGCTGACTCCACAGATCGAATAACATTGAGTAGATTTAGTGTCTGTTAATACGTTTAGGACTTTTCCATCTATAATGGTCATGTGTATTTCTTAGGTAACTTCTATGTCACGAGTTTCATCATATTTATAAGTGAAAGGCGTAAGATTATTAATTTAATTATATATCTGATTTTCTTTACATCATTATGTTTAGAGCAGTTTCCTTTATCAACTCAATTTTTATCCAGATGTGCCTGTTAAACGAACCTTTAAATTGTATCGGTTTAACAGAAGTTGCAAATAAAGATTGATTAGAAATTGGTGTGCCAAGAGCTTCAGTTTCAAATTTCTGCTTGTAAGCACTATGACCTGTTGTCCCATCAAATTAATTTGATTTAAAATATATCTGGAAATTGCTTGAAAATATCAGATTGCAACTTATTTAATCTTTGCGATGTATGATCCAAGAGATTTCGGAATAGCGCTTGAGCACTGTTTTCCATTACTTGTGAACTGTAATTTTGCTTCGATCACATCATTATAAAAAGCTTATATATAGCTGTTTTCCAGAAGATCAGCTAGAGCTTCATCTGGTGAAAGAGGAGTTGGTTTTTGCCATTGAATTTGCATCCTCGATTCGCTTGGAAATTCTGGTGTTTTTAAAGTTTCTTTATGAACAAAGGCAACGGTTCTCTTGCATTCTTTTCTAGCAGAAACAGTATCTGCATGTCGTGATCACTTTCACTTCCCAGATTGGATGCCAGTTTCCTTTTTAATCTTTCTCCTGCATTTTGGTAAGATAAGTTTCGGCGTCCCATTTACTGTGGTGTCTTGGAGTTTTCAAAATCACTAACAAGTATTGTTATGTTAGACGCCATCCACTTAGTATGTTTGGAAATAAATCGGTCTAGTTGTCTGTTGCACTCGGGCAGTTTTCTTTTTATGAATAATTCAAAATTTACTATTTTTTTTGTCAACCTCTTCTGTCTATTTCGATTCCAGATTATTGTTGTTGATTGCAGAATAAACGTAATCTGAAACATAACTTACTCGCCGATTGTTACACCTCCAAATGGGCAGGAGGTCGCTATGTCTGAACTCGAACTTGCCTACATAAGCTCAAATTTTAGGAAAACGAGCAAAAATGGGCAAAATATATTAGTTTACCGTCAAAGACAATAGTTAAAAATAAAAACAGACGTTTTTAACATTTGTGAGAAATTGTCAGAAAATTAGTGTTACTTCACGAAAAACAGGGGACACGTTAGAATTTTCTGTTAAAATAAAAAAAATTGGATGTTACACAACACAAAAACAGTACAACTACACATATATTAACTACATACGTTAAAAACAACATTCCTTTGCCTTTATTTTTCATACTATAGTTACTATACTATAATTTATGTCTGCGTATTGACGATCGTACCACGTGCAATAATAAGAAAATAATTTGACGGGAATTGCATTCTCTCAATCAGTTGGTTACCACTTCACCTTTAAAAGCTCATAAAACGATTAAGTGAAGCTTTCAGTCAATTTTGTTTTTATTTATATGATCAATTTTCTATTAGAAAATAATTGTTAAAGGACGATATATTGACATAAAAATTTGGACTGCCAAAAAACGCCATATGCCATAGTGCATTGTTTAAATGGAAATCCCAAATGCTATCTATGATTTTTTGACGAATTTTGCTTAAAGACAAAATCAACCAAATAATAAAATTTGATAATATATAACTCATATTCGTAAAAAAGTTATATTTGAAAATAGTTAATACTTGAGACACTCTCAAAAAAACTAACCCTCTATGAAATTGGATGAGGCATTGTATGAGCTATTTTATGTCAGTGCACCAATTTTAAACTTTTTGTTTCCTTCTCTTAGAGGGGAAATAATTATAATTAGCAAATTTTATAAATGCACATTTTCCTCATTTTGCTATTTAGCATTTGCGTTAATTTATTTATTTACACACTATATAAAATTCTGGGTTGATTTTATTTTTAATTTTTGTTTTTAACTTACGGATACTGAAAATAGGGCACCATCATATCGACCATTTCGGCGTTAATTAAATCAGTAGGGTACTCTACTATTTTTCTCAAAAAACTTGTATCAGACATAACTTTAAGGGATTCGTCCCAAGAACTTTGTATAAAAGCTTTTTCCGTATCAGGTCGAATAGGTTTTACTTTTCTTCTAAATAAAATACACACACAGTCCATTATTAACGTTATAAGATAAGGGGGTTTTCCCAATTTTCTGACAGTGGCAATATCAGCCGCTTTAATAGTTTTAAGAGCAGCTTCTGCTTCCTCCAATGCCGGAAGAGCTTTTTCTAATTTAGCTTCGGCCACATGTTTTACTGCTGAAATGTTTTTTACAAGAACTTCCGCTTGGCCCTTTTTTTCGGCCACTTCCACTTTTACTATTTCAGCTGCAGCTTTGGATTGTTCAACGGTGGCCAAAACGTCTTCTGCTTCTTCACTTGCAAGAGCAATAACCTTGTTCATTTCAATCAAATCTTTTTTAAGAATAGCAACAGATGCACCTGCTTCATCAAGTTTATCCAATCCAGAACTCATTCGCTCTGACATTATAACAATATGATCCTGTTTGTCTTTATATAATAACTTATAACTTTCTAGAAATGATATTAATGACTTTGGCGTCACAAATGTAACTCTCCGAAACCGATCGTAATAACTTAAACAAGTTTCTTGTACTGATTCATGTATCCAACTCATGATGTCAATAACCTGATCCTTAACTTTTTCACTACACACAATTTGATAATCAGTCAGATAATGGCGCGATACTGCGATACGAGCATCTTCCGGCCATTTTTGAAACCAGTCTATAACACAACCGGATATAAGGCCGGGAAACTTTAATGATCGCATTCGAAATTTCTCTCCAACTGGAGAAAAGCAGAGAGCTATATGAAGATTATAGCGGGCACGAGAAATAAAAAAGTCATACAGATTGTCTTGCGTAGCTGGTCGACGAGGTTGGTGTTTTTTCATAACTGGAATTAGCTCGCTATACATTTCATCAAGCTCATCTTTAGCAAAAAGGTTAGCAATTTCACCAGAACTCAAAATGTTATTGATAAATTCTAAAAATGATTCTTCTTTAATTTCATTGGCAGTGAAAATAAAAGTCATGCCATTTCCATCAAGGCCGGCCGTTCGATACAAAAATTTTAAGTCTTCGGTTAGATTTCCAGTGTTATAGGACCGAGTTAAAGTCATTTGAAAAAATTTATAGCCAGCTATAAAAGATGATAGTCTTGTCAAGCTTTGTTTTCCGGACCCTCCAACACCAACAAGTAAAGCGTTTCCTCTTGGATTACTTATTATTCTGGAAACAATCATAAGGTGTTTTAATGCATCCATAAAGAAAACGAGATCCATATTATATCCTCGTATATATTCATTAAACTGAGACATGAATACCAATACTTTTGACCTTACAAAATCAAAACTATTAAAAATAAAATTGTAAATAAAAACGGAAAAGGTTGTTTATTAAGATTAGGCACAATATTGGAGACAGACATTATCTAATATAAACTATTTATCATTAGTTATTTAAAGTTTGGAACTAAGATATCTTTGTTTGAAGAAATTTAAATCTTTATAACTTCTTTATCGATGACAACATCTGTTTGTATTTAGTTAATATTATTCAAAATCAGAGTATTAAATAAGATCTGTCAGGAGCGGGAACAAATAAATAATTAAATAATTTTAATAACCTTGGAATTTCTTCATATATTTTAGGGGGCTCAAAAGACATTTCTTCGTCCTCTTCTTCTTGACCTTCTGGTGCATCTCTCAAAAAGTCAACCCAGTAAGTGGGCTCTTCTGGGTAGAATTCCATGAATTCCTTTATATTTAATTCAGCATCAGATATCATTTTACTTGAAAACCAAATTTTATCCTTTTCAGCTGTGAAACGATCTGATATAACTCTCGTACACTCATGGCACCAAAGCTTTAAAATTTGATCCACCGATTTGCACTCTTCGTGTTTGACTTTGAGAATACCTTCCCAGATTCGGGAAAGATCTCGCAGATTAAACACATAATGAAAATTGGCTGGAGTGGGTAACATTTTTGCCTTGACATTTTGCCAGAAGATCCTAGTTAATGGTACTAGAAGTGGTATGACTTCAACTACCTCATCTCCTAACCTATCAGGGCTAAAATATCCGGCGCCAATACTTTTAAATATTTGATCCATGGAATTATTGCTAGGTAATGTACAATTAAAAATGCATAAATGACGCTTTAATCGGTTTGGGATATCATTTCTGCCTCCCCCTGGATGTATCATAGCAGAAAGCATTTGAATGTCCATTATTGTCGAAAAATCGCCTGGCCGCTCCAAGGAATAAAACCCACGCTGTTCAATCATCTGCCTCACAATTTCGTTTGTAATTTGATCTCCCCATTCGTTTATGACGGGCATGTTAATGTCATCAATAAATATTGTCATAGCCCGCTGATTTGGGGGTCCATAGGTTGTTCCTTGCCTCTTCTCAACATAAGACTCAATTATTCTCTGAAAGAAAATAATTTAACAATCTTAAAACTTGTATATTATTGTTAGTAAAAATTTGAGGATGGATATAAGGAGAATGGATATAATATATAATTGAACCAAGAGTGTTGAAAAGGATACAATAGGTAGAAGGAAGAAGGACAATTGCAGTGCTCTCTTTAAGCTCTACCTAATATATATTTATCAAATATCTTTATTCAATATGAATTTGTTGAAAATACAAAAGTCACACATATGCAGAGACGCGTGTATGTGGAGAGTGAAGAGATTGGGAGGATCATGTAAGAGAGAACGCGCTCTATTATTGTTCTCTTGATGTTAGAGAGTAATCGTCCCATTCGCTTGCAGACAACGAGAGATCGGTTGCTTAAATAAAATTATTATTGAATAGTTAGAATAATGAAAGTGTTTTACTATTTGGTTAATGGGCTGGCTTATAATTTACATACTTAAACGTATTATATTATATAAAATTTAAAAGGTTATGGACCCAGTCACATTTTCGACCAGGTGGTGAAATATTTTAATTGTGCAAATAAGAATAATTAAAATAAATAAAAGTGAATTTTCTTATTTAAATATATGTATTTATTGAATACATATACATATCGGCTTTCCGAAATACATACATATGTATGTATAAGGATACACAAAAAATGGTTGTATATACATAAGTGTAAAAGCAGTAAAGCAACGAAAAGTGATTTTAAAAAGCGCAAGGCAAACGGAGAAACAAAGAAGAAAAATAAGAACAGTTACTTTTATCATCGCAACGACGCGTGGTCATAAGTCAAAAGAAAAAAAAAAGACATAAATAAAGAAAAGCGGAATATAAAGCCGTTTAACGGTGAAAAATATTCAATTTGGAAGTTCCGAGTAAGGGCACTGTTAGAGAAAAACGATTTGTTAAATGTAATTGAGAAAGAAGAAACAGATGTAAGCGAGGAAGTAAAACGGGCAGAAAGAATTGCAAAGGGGATCATAATAGAATATTTGAGTGATTCTTTTTTAAGTTTTGGAAATTTTGGAAAGTGGAAATTCGGCAAACAGATTTTTGAAAAATTGGATACTATTTATGAGCGTAAAAGCTTGGCATCTCAACTGTCACTACGCAAGCAATTATTCTCTTTAAAACTAAAAGGTGTCACTCTGCTAGTAAACCATTTTCATTTATTTGATAATTTGATAACTGAGTTAGTTGCGGCTGGAGCCAAGTTGGACGAAATGGACAAAATTGCTCACCTACTTAATACACTTTCGACTAACTATGAAGGAGTAATAACAGCTATAGAAACTCTTACTGAGAGCAATTTGACATTAGACTTTGTTAAGACACGGCTACTCGATCATTAAATAAAGTTAAAAGGAATTAACACAAGTGCTAAAGTGCTGCAAGCTATAGGCAATCGAGAGTCTAGGGAAAATACATACAAAAACAAAGCTATGAAATTTATGAAGAAACCTTTTAAGAATAGGTCCAAACTAAAATGTTTTCATTGCAAGAAATTGGGGCATATAAAAAAGATTGCTTTCTATTAAAAAGGCAGGCAGGAAACCAGAATGCTCCCGATGGAAATAATGTTAGAGAGGGAGGACAGGCTCAGATGTCGACAGAAAGACAGACAGATGCATTTGCATTTGCAAAAAAAAGCATTTGCATTTATGGTGAAATTAGTAAATTAGAAAAGCCAGACGAAGTACATTTTATATTAGATTCGGGGGCATCAGATCAGCTAGTGAATAATACTAATTTATTTTCTGAGTATGAAAATTTTAAATTTAAACGTAGCTATTGAGATTGCAAAGCGTGAAGAATTTGTTTATGGTAAAGGACACGTTAAACTTAACAATTCTGTAAGCAACATTACATTACACAACGTATTGTATTGTAAGGAAATCCCGCACAATTCGCTATCCGTAAAGAAGATGATAGATGCTGGAATGTCCGTCGAGTTTAATAAGGATGGAATTAAAGTAATCAAGAACGGTAACTTGGTATTTGAAGGAGTATGTGAGTATAATGTTCCGACTGTAAAATTTACTTTAAATAGTAAAGTATATACATCTGCAATATCAAATGATGCAAAGTATCGCTTGTGGCATAAGAGGTTGGGACATATAAGTGTTGGAAAATTCTTAGAAATTTCACGAGATGGCTTGTTTGAAGATAGTGAACTTATAAAAAACGTACAAGTAAATAGTAGTAAATTATGCGAGGCGTGTGAAAGGTGCTATTTTAAAGGTTGCTATTTTGATGTTTAATGAAAGAAGAGCTTAGCTTCTGTTCTGTTCGATGTTCTTTATTTGAATAATCAAAGTGTGCTGAAGTTGGGTTCAGCTAACCCGCACATACATTGCTTATATCTATGTATTCTTACTTACATTTATACATATACATATGTATGCAGAAGGCATTGACCACTTGAGCTGCAAAGTGCATGCTCAGCATTCCCACGCTCCGCGATCGGCTTATGTATAAGCGTTAGATCGTATTACTGGGGCGCTGGAGTGCTTACGTAGTTTTTGGTGGTCTTTTTGTATATTTGTATATTAATATTTATTGGTATTATTATGGTATTTTTAGGGTAGATTAGTCCAATATGCTACACCTCCCTTTTTAAAGAAATGACGTAATATATGTAGTCATTGAGTTCTCAATATTAATATTGTGTTTAGAAAGGAAAAATTTTTTTGATATTGATTTTTCTTATTAATTATTAGCAATGTTTTGTCTCAAAGCATTTTTGTATAATGACACATGTTTATGTTTTTTATATTATATTACGTTATGTTTTGTTTCATGTTTAATTTTCTTAGAAGAATATCTGTTTTTGGTTTTTTTTTTTGGGTTGATCAGACCTTTTCTTAAATGAAACGTTTCATCGATTATATATTTTAACCTATCCTTATGTACTTTCTGTTTCTTTTGTTTTTTATCTCTAATTATAATGTTATCTCTATCTTCTATGGTTTCTACGGTATATGGACCTAAATATACTGGATCTAACTTATGACCTGCTTCGTTTCGTAATGTAACTTTATCTCCTATTTTTAATTCAAAATCTGATGTTTTCTTATCGTAATGTTGTTTCCTATAAGACTTAGCTTTTTCTAACACAATTCTAGCTCTTTTATAGGCTATTTCTAATCTAAATTTTATTTCCTTGGAGTAATCTTCTACATTGTATAGTGGTTCTATTCTATCTGTTTTATTAAAATCGACGAACTGTCTTGGTAATCTTCCAAAAACTAGTTCATATGGACAGTATTCGTGCATGACTGATGGTGTTGTGTTGAAACAATAGGTAAAATATTGTATCGAAACATCCCAATCAGTTTTGTCTGCAGAAATGTATGAACGAATGTATTCATTGAATGTTCTATGACTTCGTTCTATTGTCCCTAAGGTCTGGTGATGATATGCGGTTGATGTAAGATTTTCAATCTTCATATTTTTACACATATCCAAAATTACCTTGTTTTTATACTCGGTACCCATGTCCGAAA
>NC_024512.1:530151-531415 GCF_000001215.4 Drosophila melanogaster | reverse complement strand
ACTTTAATTATTAGCACAATACTTTAAACACTTCGTGTGCGTCCTGCAATGGTCCTGTCACGGTCGCCACGTGAAAGGTGCTATTTTAAAGGTTGCTATTTTGATGTTTAATAAAAGAAGAGCTTAGCTTCTGGTCTGTTCGAGGTTCTTTATTTGAATAATCAAAGTGTGCTGAAGTTGGGTTCAGCTAACCCGCACATACATTGCTTATATCTATGTATTCTTACTTACATTTATACATATACATATGTATGCAGAAGGCATTGACCACTTGAGCTGCAAAGTGCATGCTCAGCATTCCCACGCTCCGCGATCGGCTTATGTATAAGCGTTAGATCGTAATACTGGGGCGCTGGAGTGCTTACGTAGTTTTTGGTGGTCTTTTTGTATATTTGTATATTTATATTTATTATGACAAAGTGTCACCATGTATTGACGCTATGTTATACCCAATCATTTATGGTATTTTTAGGGTAGATTAGTCCAATATGCTACAGGCGTATAAATATGTGGCGCGTATTAACGGAAAGCAATCAAGACTAAAATTTGAAAAACACAAAAATAAAGAAAATATTGAACGCCCACTATTTGTAATTCATTCGGATGTATGCGGTCCGATTTGCGCCCTCAGCTATTGATAATAAAAACTACTATGTACTATTTATTGATCAATATACACATTATTGTGTGACGTATTTAATAACTTATATATCGGACGTGTTCTTTGTATTTAAAGATTTTGTAGCAAAGAGTGAGGCTCATTTCAACTTATTGGTTAATCTATATATCGATAATGAAAGAGAATATCTCTCTAATGAAATGCGTTAATTTTGTGTCGAAAAAGGTATCAGCTATCATTTAACGGTTCCTCATACCCCACAACTAAATGGTGTTGCAGAGCGGATGATCAGAACAATCACTGAAAAAGCTCGCTCTATGATAAACTGTACTAAACTAAATAAAAGTTTTTGGGGTGAAGCTGTTTTGACAGCAACATATTTAATTAACAGGTCCCCAAGTAGAGCTTTAAAAAAATATAAGAAAAACACCATTTGAGATCGGGCATAAAAAGAAGCCAGTATTGAAATATCTAAAGATATTTGGCTCGACAGTATATGCACTAAATAAAGTGGGAAAGCGAAAATTTGACGAGAAATCGATCAAAACTGTACTTGTCGGATATGAGCCAAATGGCTATAAGTTGTGGAATGAGAAAACGAGAAAATTTATGACAACTAGAGATGTAGAGGTGGATGAAATAAAC
>NC_024512.1:509983-522151 GCF_000001215.4 Drosophila melanogaster | reverse complement strand
GTGAATCTATGGATTCGAAGTCTGATGAAAATCCAAATGAAAATTCCACTTGTCTCGAGAATACCGATCCAGTGGGTGAAACTGGTGATAAAATAAAAGAAAATAAAGCGTCGAAAATTGCTTAAACAATCCACTAACCGAGTACATCTAAGACTTTCTCACACCAATTGTTTCAGTCTTAAGATGATATTCAATCAATAAAAAAGCAAAGCGGATTAAAATGACCGATCTAAATGAAATACGATATTTTATTGGCATAAAAATTGAAAGAAAAAATTATATATATAATTATATATTTTATATAATTATATTTTATATTTAATTATATATATTAAAAATGTTTTAAAAAATTCAATATGGAAGATTGTAATCCAGTTGAGGCTTTAAAAGTAGAAGAGTCATATGAAGCACCATGTAGGAATTTGATTGGTTGTTTAATATACGTTATGTTATGTACACGACCGGATTACAATTATCTACAATAATAGACCATTATGGCAATGTCTTAAAAGAATTTTAAGATATCTAATGTCAACTGTCAATTTAAAGTTATCATTTAAAAGGAATTTGAAAGTAAATAAAATTCTTATGGGGTATGTTGATTCTGATTGGGCCGGAAATGAGACTGACAGAAGAAGTACTACAGGGTATATATTTAAAATGTTTGAAAATTGTTCAATTTGCTGGAGTACTATGAAACAAAAATCTGGTGCTGCTTCATCTACCGAAGCTGAATATATGGCCTTATTCGAAGGTAAAAGGGAAGCATTATAGCTAAAATCATTACAAATGAAATGAAATTAGAATTAAATGGTCCAATAGTTATTTTCGAGGATAACCAAGGTTGTATAAGTATAGCCAATAACCCCACTTGCCACAAGAGAACTAAGCACATAGATATCAAATATCATTTTACCAGAGAACAAATTGAAAACAAACTAATTTGTGTTAAGAATCTTTCCACAGATTTACAATTGGCTGATATTTTGACAAAGCCGCTACCAACTGCCAGGTTCACTGCACTGCGAGACCAACTGGGGTTAACCGAATCTGAATGAGCAAAATTAATTTTTTATATGAAGTTTGAATCTTTTATATATATATAACCATAATCAAACCAAAACAATTACTAGTCTAACTATTACTATGTTTATTTAAGTGAATCTCGTTAAATTTTTATTTGATTGAACTAATTGGGTTTTACTGGGTTTCCCCAATTATTTGCAGCAAATGCTGGTTCAATAAAAGTAGCCCCAGAGAAAAAAAAAGAAAAAGAATAAGAATACAACCATTAGAAAACACGGGCACTCGTCTGAAAGTAATTTTTAATTTAATTGGATTTTTAATCAATTTGTATCAGTGTGATTTTTGAGGTGGCGTGTTGAAAATACAAAAGTCACACATATGCAGAGACGCGTGTATGTGGAGAGTGAAGAGATTGGGAGGATCATGTAAGAGAGAACGCGCTCTGTTATTGTTCTCTTGATGTTAGAGAGTAATCGTCCCATTCGCGAGTGTAGTTCTATCGGTTGCTTAAATAAAATTATTATTGAATAGTTAGAACAATGAAAGTGTTTCACTATTTGGTTGATGGGCTGGCTTATAATATACATACTTAAACGTATGACATTATACTAAATTCAAACGAATTTAACCCAAAGAGTATAGTTGGGTTTGGATTAAGCGCATTAAAAGACGTTACAAATAATAAAATTATAGAAAAGTACAAAATTTTTAACTAAGCTACCAAATAGGCAAAAAAAAATATACATCTTAATCAACTTATAAGTGAAGCAGCAAAAATCAAAACAACAAAAAACTCAAACCCACAACCTAATTTTAAAAGGAATCCATTTCCACAAACGCAACAAACTATAACTTACAACCCCAATTTCAATATTAAACAAACTATTAAACGTAAACAAGAACTCTACAATCAATACCAGACCCAGGCTGACAGTAACGAACTTATGACGCCATCAGAATTAAATGAAAATATGTCTCAATCTAACGAGAATTTTCGGTTACCAGCCTCGGACAACATCAATACATAGAAATAACATACAAAGGTCATAAATACAAATGCCTCATTGACACAGGATCGACCATTAACATGATGAAAGAAAACTTCTTTAGTCGCCCAATTAAAACACTAGATGCGAAGTTTTTACATCTAACGGTGCCATAATACTAAACAAGTCTATTACCATACCAAGTAACACTATTTTTAACAAGCCTGAACAAATTTATCTTCAGGATTTCTCAGAAGATTGTGATTTGTTAATTGGCAGAAAATTACTTAATGATGGACAATCCATTATAAATTATAAAAATTCCACGGTTTCAACCCATAATAAAGTATACGCATGTTAATTCAGACCCAAACAAAAGTCATTCTTATTACATTAAAAAAAAAATACCAATATCAAATGACAAATTAATTACAACTTTCATAAAAAAAATAGATTTTAAATTTAAATCATCTTAATGAAGAGGAAAGTTCTAAATTAAAAATATTATTAAATAAATTCAAAAATCTTCAATATCAAAAGGGAGATCCCTTAACATGTACTAATATAATAAAACACATAATAAACACACAATTCTCCTATTTTATTCTAAGCAATATCCACTTGCTCATATGCATGAAGTGGAAGTAGAAAATCAGGTACAAGAAATGCATTAGCAAGGTTTAATTAGAGAAAGTAATAACCATATAACCATATAATAGCCCCACTTAGGTAGTATACAAAATTTCGACGCTTCGGGTGAACAGAAGTACAGATTACTTTAGAAATTACTTTAGAAATTTGAACGAAGTAACAATTCCAGATAAATATCCCATTTGTAGGGTACAATTAATATTTGAAAGATGTTCAGTTGCCACCAAAAAGTCGAACGAACGTCAATGTAAACCGCGACGAAATGAAGATATCACGCCATATCCCCGTTACTTTTCGTTCTTGCACTTCCAACGTAAATTCCTGAAAGCGAAGTTGGCCACGCAGGCAGATTTACAAACGCAGCTAGTTACAATATGATGGTAGGGGTATGCCTGATATTGATATTGATATTGTTTTGAGGTTTCATTATTTTTTGCCAGCCGCAATGAGCTTTTAACCTATTTCACCGATTACTAATTGTTTCAACTTTGCGGTTTTATGCATGCATTTTAATTGAAATATGTTTTGAAGGAAAAAGTTAGACAAATACTTTAGAAATTTTAATTAATCACCGAGGTAGAAAGGAATTTATTTCAATTATTTCAATATATTTCCCTACGGCACTCAAATAACCCTTTATTTCATTCAGCATCAGTTTCTCTTTGCACTTACGTTTGAAACAAGTGCGCACAATTGAAGTGCAATTGAATGACCTTTCATTGTATTTGCCAACGGATATTTCTCTTTTTTTTCCGCCTCGATCCTATTCCCTTCAATCTATTTCTCTGCTTTCTATTCCCAAAATGAAAAATAAGAAAGTGAAAAGTTTTCAATACAAGCGCATCAATGGCAATCAAAAGAAACCCTACAAGTGCTGATTTGGTTGCAAGCAGTATAAACAATTCAAAAGGATATTTACACGCACACTCACAACTGTATCCACCCGCACACTGGATATAGAACACACATGCCAAAAATTTGGAGCTGTCCTTCAAACTCTGTGCGAAATGGTTGTAAACTAGTGGACTACAGAGAACTCAAAGGCAATACTCTTTTTGTTATTTGTTATATTTTATTTATTGTATGTTATTAAGGTTTTTTCTTATAAAACTAATAGTATCTTGATTTTATAGTTGATAAGGTATTTTCCAGGTCTCCCAGTAATACTCCGTTGAATAATTTGATTATTTAAGAATTTATTATAAGGCCAATATTTAGAATGCTCTTCCAACAGAAGTTAACTTGAGACTGACTCTAATATAGGAACATGATAATATATGTATACTCTGGTTGGTGATCGCGAATCTGCTGACCCATCGGATTTGGGGAATGTCTCCGACTTGCTAAGCTGTTTCCGCCGACGATGTTGCAACATGAGAGTGCGACGAACTAGCAGCTCTGGTGTGAGGGTTTTTGGGAGACGGAGGAGAAGACGTATACTGCTGATGTGGTAAGAAGAGAGGACAACGAACTAACAGTTTTGGCGTTGAGGTTTTGGGGGAGGGGAAGTAGATGTAGATGTGGTAACTCCTCCCCCCCTTGAATAAAGTGACGGCCATAACGAAGGAATGGACGAAACGTAGTTGATCGAGGGAGTATGGTTGGGTAGGTAAGTAATGTTTCTTTTTACTACTAAGGCGTAGAGTATAAAGATGACCAGGATGACGCTCGATGCGTAGGTCAGGAATCGAAGGTTAATCCGTAGATTCCTTGACTTGGAGTATTTTGGTTTTATTTTCCTGAAGATGAAGTATTATTTTGTTCAGGCTTAGATCCTCCATTGTTGTATTTATTGATATGTTCTTCGTTTCGGGTAGTGATAATTTAATCCTTTCTTGGTAGAACAACTCGCTGTCATCGTATTTGGTTCCTTCTATAAATATGGAACAGCTTATATGGTTTATTATTGTCGTTCCTTCAATGAGGAATGGTTCAGCACAACTTGGTTCAGCACTTGTTTGGTTTTTGCTGATAATGACAATCCATTGTTGTTCCGGTTCTACTACCGCCTCGTCCGTGTTGATAATCTTTGCCTCGCAAACAGGGTTCATTCCTTGTATTACTTGTTTTATACGTTCTTTGTTGGCCATGTTACTTTCCGCAGTTCTGGGGTCGCAGATGTAAGTGCCGTGTGCCTTAGGGCATTTTTCTTGAAAACTTGTCATATAATTAAATTTATCATCATTTATTATAAATTTAGGTAGAGTGAGAAAATTCGTGCCATTAATTGGTAACTTAATTAAATGTGAAAGTGTATAAGGGTATTTATCAAATATTGGAATCTTAATGTGAAATATAATTCTAGTTTGTTTGGATTCTATCTCTATGTTAAGTAATCTGTAGATATGCTCTTCTGAATTGATTGAGAAATTTTGAAGTTTAAAAATCTATGCAATATCTCTTAGCTCGTCAATTGGTAAGATAAAGTTTGGAATTATATTGAAATTGGCCAATAGTATACTTTCTGCTATATCGTGTATATGGTTCTGTAAAACGTCTATATTGTTATTTATGATATTTCTTTTGTCTTCTACTACTAAATCCTTAAAAATGCCATTCTTAAAGTTATTAATATATTCTTCAATCTTTTCCTGTTCCTTATAAAAGTGTTTAGAAATGTTGTTAAAATTTATGATAATATAATTGTTGTTTGCTATCTGTTGCCAAAGATTTTTGTTTATGGTCTTTTCGTTCTCAAATATTTTGTTAAGCTTGGTATCGATTGTGGTTGCATCCTCTGCGTCCATGTTCCCGGTTACCTTTTTAATCACATTACCTAATCCGTCCATTTTACCTCTCTTTTCCCTTCGGTTCGGGGTTAAGGAGTGTATTTTTTCCTTAGCTTGATTTATTTTTCTTTGTAACGGGGTTATTGAATCGTTTGAATCTTCGTCTCGTAAGTCTTTTAGGCTTGATTCTAATTTGTTGAGGTTGTTTGTCTAATCGTTTAGCTCTATTATGTGTGCCACAGAATTAAATGTTTTAATGATCCTTGCTTCTCCAAGGATGATCTCTGCTAGGGGGGCATTGTCTTTAAAATGCTGAACATGAAGCAGTTGAGCTGCTATCATGTGTAATCTGTAATGATATTATTATATTTTAATTACTATTTCGTCTAGTTCTTTTTTTAATTTTTGATTTATGTATTTTCTGCCTCTTGTTTGTTGTGAATGTTACCCCGTTGTCAATAGCTACTTTGTGCTTAGTGAATCTGGGAGTTAACTTATTTCTTCTATTTTCCTTTTTGAAGATAGTATCTCCCTCCTGTACGGCTATTGGTAGTGTTCTACCTTCATTTAATTTTTGAATTTTGTTTAGTTTTTGCGTTTCAGGGTCTTCTTTTATTTCAGTATATAACTGGGTCCTAAAACTGTCCAGTTCCCTCAGGTAGTCTTGTTGGCTAACTGCCTTGTAGGATTGTTCGAATATGTGTGTTCGTCCTGTAAAGACTTCGTATGGGGTAAACTTGGTAGTCGAGTGTATGGCGTTGTTGTATGTTACAAATGTTTCTGCTAATATTAGGTCATGGACTAGGTTGAGTTTTAATGTCTTCTTCTTTTCGCAAATGATCCTATAAATTTCAGTTAGAGATGAGTGTAATCTCTCTACTGGGGCGTTGTTACTTGATTGTTGGAAAGATGTTATATGTAAATTTATCCCGTATTGATTGCAGAGTTCTTTAAAAAGAATTCCTGCAAATTCGGGACCTTGGTCGCACACTATTGTCTTTGGAATTCCATGGGTTTTGAAGAAAAACATCATATGTTTAGTGATGTTAATGGAATCCCGAGAAGGAATAGTGTAACCCTCCACGAATTTCGAAAATTTGTCTATTATGGTTAAGATGATTTTCTTGTTAATCGAGTATAGATCTATGTGCACAACGTCTTGAGGTTTATTGGGAGTTTCTGTTACTTGAAATATTAGTTTTTGGGGCTGTCTAACATACTTGAGGGTTTGGCAAATGTCACATTTGTTTATAAGATGAGATATCTTTTCTCTTAAACAAGGGCAAAAAATCTGTCGCTTAATGTGACTAAAAGTTTCGTCATACCTCTATGATTGTTCTTAATATGATAGTCGGATATGTACTCTATTTGTTCTTCCGGAGTTCTGAGTTCTTTTAGAAAGGTTGTGCATCTTATAATTTTGTAGGACTTATTTGGAGCGAAGTGGTGTAGATTGCATGTGTCTTGTTTGATCTTAACACTGCCTTTAATATGTCTATCATTGTCTTGTCATCAAACAAGGGCCTAGAAATAATTCTTCTGATTTTATTTTTAAAAGGTGTTTCCACTGAGGCATCTGCACACTCTGCATTCTTTAATATAATTTGGATTGCAAATTCATTTATAGGTCTGTTAAAATTTAAAATTTCTGTATTGGCAGTAATCTGTCTAGCTTCGTTAGTATTGAGTTCCACGACAATTCTACTTAATGCATCTGCCACCACGTTTTGAGAACCTTTCTTATATATAACTTCACGGTCATATTCTAGGAGTTGGAGTTTCCATCTCACTAGCATAGAATTAGGTTCTTTAAGGTTTTTTAGCCAAACTAAAGGCTTGTGGTCAGTGACCAGTAGAAATCTATTTTCGAATAGGTATGGTCTAAAATATTTTACAGACCACACTATTGCCAGTATTTCCTTTTTAATAGTGGCATAATGGGTTTCGGACTTTGATAATGTTCTACTAGCATAAGCTATTGGTCTGTCGCTTCCTATAGTTCCTTGAGATAGTACTGCCCCTATTGCTACGTTACTAGCATCGGTAGTTAAGATGAACGGCTTAGTGAAGCCGCAAGACATAAGAGTGTCTTGCAAAAATCAAACTTTTGATATATTGTTCGTCTATGGTCACGTCAGCCTTCCCTTTTAATTGTTGGGTTAAAGGTTTAGTGACCCTGGCGAAATCCCTGATAAATCTTCTATAATAGCCCAACAATCCCAGGAATGATTTAATTTCTTTTCTAGTCTTGGGTACAGGGAAGGCTTTTATAGTTTCAATTTTCTTTGGGTTTGGCTTGACCCCCTTCTCGGTTACTATATGACCAAGGTATTGTATTTCTTTCTTTACAAATTCCGACTTATCGGGTTGAAATTTTACATTTTCCTGAGTGAGCTTCTTGAAAATTGCATTTAGGTGGACGATGTGTTTCCCTAAAAAAATTGAAAATACTATTATATCGTCTAGATAAATTAATCAAAATTTTCCGTTGAAATCCGCCAAGACATTATCCATCACCCTTTGAAAAGTTGCGGATGCGTTAAATAAGCCAAAAGGCATTCTGATAAATTCCAAGTGTCCGCCTACTGCGGAGAATGCTGTCTTACATCTATCTTTAGGGTCTACTTCAATTTGGTGGTAACCACTGGCCACATCTAGGGCCGAAAAATACTGACCTCTGCCTAGTTTGACTAGGATTTCGATGATGTGTGGGCTGTCTTTGATTGTCTTTTCATTTAGTTGTCTGAAATCTACAACCAGTCTCCACTTTCTCTTATTTGAGGCGTCTAATTTCTTAAGGACCAAAAACACCCGACCACTCCAAGGAGAATGACTGTGCTTAATTATGTCTTGCTCAAGCATTTTGCTAATTTCGGCTGTTATTTCTGTCTTTTCTGAAGGACGGATTATGAAGGGAACTATAGTGTACGGAACTTTGTCAGTGGTCGTAATAATATGGTCAACTATATCCGTGAAAGTTAAATTTGTCTCCTTTCTCGTAAAAGATATATGGGAATTGTTGATTTAAGTGTTCTAGTATTAGGCTTACAGTGTCCTTGGTTTTCCTTTGTCCCCACATAACGTGCCATGATCTTTAATCTCGTTTATTATAAAATATTCATCCGTATCGAAATGGGTTACTTCTATTGGTGATTGTAGGTATAAATTATCTTGCTTCTCCGAGTAGTTTGTCACTTCCATGCAACTATAATAGTTGAGGGCCGTGTAATAAACATGTCTTATGTAATCTTTTGGTCTTCGCATAAAAATGTACATTCTTGAATTGTAACGGGTAGCATTACCAATTTCTTGGATGCTTGTTCTATATTGAACAATTCTCCTTTTTGCTTTACTTTTTGAAATAATGTCATAGTAAAATTGGGAGTAGTTAGCGTTTTTCTTGGTATGTTTATCACTCCTCAAACTTAATTTAATGTGTTCATCCCTATAAGACCGTCAAAATAGGTGTGGAATTTGACGAGTAATAATGGAAAGGTATTGTTACAGTGGTATTTATCGAATAATTTGACTTTAGCCATTCTGTTTACTTCCTGACAGCCTAGGGCTGTGGTAATTAAAATAGGTGTTTCTAGCGTTTGTTGGTTATGTTCCTCAATAAGTTCTGGATTAATGAATGAAGAAGTGGCACCCGTGTCCACAAAAAATTTTAGTGGTCTAATTTGACCGAAGTTAATTAATATATAAAGTAAGGAACCTCCTACTTAAAATTTTTCTAAATATCCCGGCTGTGCGTCGAGGCTTTTAACTGAAAATTTCCGTCATCGATGTTGTGTAGTTCTTGTTCATTTCCGGTTTCTATGTGGTTAAGGGGGGTTTGTCTTTGTGGTCCCGAGCTTCCGTAATTCCATGGGTATTGATTGTTTTTGTCATAGTGTTTCCTGTCCTCTTCTTTTGGCATTATAGCCTTCATTTTGGTATAACTTTTGTCGTTGTCTCTGAATCTTGAATGATTTAACGTTTGATCCCTACATCTGAAGTTTCTATCAAAGTCTGGTTTCTTATTAAATCTCTCGTCTCGAGGTCTGTCGTATCTACAAAATTCTCTCCCATTATAATTGGAACTACTTGGTCTTGAACTCGGTGTTTGTTTAGACCAATTTTCTCTCATGAAAATATCCCTTTCCTTCATAGCCACATCGAATGCTTCCTGTATACTTCTAGGTTTAAAAGTTCTGACAGTAGCCCCAAGAGGACCTTTAATGCCGTGTATAAATGTATAAATATATTTTCTAACGATTCCTTTTTAAATTTTTAGGGCTGATGTTTGTTTTTTTGTATTTTCAATGATTATATTGTATGTAGTTATGATATGTAGAATTCGTTAATAGAATTCCGGTAGTGGCAACCTGTTGTGAAACAGTCAGTGTAATTTGAAATTTAAAGTTTATTCATTTCTTTTGTCAGTGAATTTCGCAATTAAGGTTTCTGTGATGTCATGCCTGTTTAATCCTATGCCTGATGATATTAATAATTCATTAGTTTTTCCCTTTATCTTGTTTCTAACAAGATACTGCACCCAACAAGAACTGACGGAGTTTTATCCGTGCTTCTTATGTGAAGGAGGATTTAGTAGACATTGTTTATAAAATAATTTAGGGTAGATGGATTTTGATTATAAGGGATAAGGTAAAGAATAACATATGGATTGGCAAATGTCTTGAGGGGAAATCAGAGGTAGTGGTGGAGAAAAGTGACTAGTCCCCTATGTCTTCCCTAACGTCTGATAAACTTGCAATCAATCGAGTCTTAATTCTAGTTGCAGGAATGAGCTTTTTGACTTTTGCAATCTTAGACATTTACTTCCTTTAGAAAAATGTTAATCTTTAATATAGTGTTGTTTGTATGTTATGTTTACGAGTGTTTAAGTCTTATATATATGTGTGTAATATTGGGTGTGATCTTGCGTATCTAACTGTTGTGTGTGTGATTATGTATACTTAATTAATTGTATGTGTCTATGTGTACTTAATTAATTGTTGATTGTTGAGTGTATTCGTCGTGGTGATGGATTAATAGTCCTCGTGTAGAACTGTAATTATAGATGCATTAATATATGTCTATAATTTGTATGTTTATGCCACAGAATTAAATGTTTTAATGATCCTTGCTTCTCCCAAGATGATCTCTGCTAAGGGGGTATTGTCTTTAACATGCTGAACATGAAGCAGTTGAGCTGCTTAAAGATGTGTAATCTGTAATGATATTATTATATTTTAATTACTATTTCGTCTAGTTCTTTTTTTAATTTTGATTTATGTATTTTCTGCCTCTTGTTTGTTGTGAATGTTACCCCGTTGTCAATAACTACTTTGTGCTTAGTGAATCTGGAAGTTAACTTATTTCTTCTATTTTCCTTTCTGAAGATAGTATCTCCCTCCTGTACGGCTATTGGTAGTGTTCTACCTTCATTTAATTTTTGAATTTTGTTTAGTTTTTGCGTTTCAGGGTCTTCTTTTATTTCAGTATATAACTGGGTCCTAAAACTGTCCAGTTCCCTCAAGTAGTCTTGTTGGCTAACTGCCTTGTAGGATTGTTCGAATATGTGTGTTCGTCCTGTAGAGACTTCGTATGGGGTAAACTTGGTAGTCGAGTGTATGGCGATGTTGTATGTTACAAATGTTTCTGCTAATATAAGGTCATGGTTTAGGATGAATTTAAATGCCTTCTTCTTTTCGGAAATGATCCTATAAATTTCAGTTAGAGATGAGTGTAATCTCTCTACTGGGGCGTTGTTACTTGATTGTTTGAAAGATGTTATATGTAAATTTATCCCGTATTGATTGCAGAGTTCTTTAAAAAGAATTCCTGCAAATTCGGGACCTTGGTCGCATACTATTGTCTTAGGAATTCCATGGGTTTTGAAGAAAAACATCATATGTTTAGTGATGTTAATGGAATCCCGAGATGGAATAGTGTAACCCTCCGCGAATTTTGAAAATTTGTCTATTATGGTTAAGATTATTTTCTTGTTAATCGGGTATAGATCTATGTGCACAATGTCTTGAGGTTTATTGGGAGTTTCTGTTACTTGAAATATTAGTTTTTGGGGCTGTCTATCATACTTGAGGGTTTGGCAAATGTCACATTTGTTTATAAGCTGAGATATCTTTTCTCTTAAACAAGGGCAAAAAATCTGTCGCTTAATGTGACTAAAAGTTTCGTCATACCTCTATGATTGTTCTTAATATGATAGTCGGATATGTACTCTATTTGTTCTTCCGGAGTTCTGAGTTCTTTTAGAAAGGTTGTGCATCTTATAATTTTGTAGGACTTATTTGGAGCGAAGTGGTGTAGATTGCATGTGTCTTGTTTGATCTTAACACTGCCTTTAATATGTCTATCATTGTCTTGTCATCAAACAAGGGCCTAGAAATAATTCTTCTGATTTTATTTTTAAAAGGTGTTTCCACTGAGGCATTTGCAGACTCTGCATTCCTTAATATAATTTGGATTGCAAATTCATTTATAGGTCTGTTAAAATTTAAAAATTTCTGTATTGGCAGTAATCTGTCTAGCTTCGTGAGTATTGAGTTCCACGACAATTCTACTTAATGCATCTGCCACCACGTTTTGAGAACCTTTCTTATATATAACTTCACGGTCATATTCTAGTTTGAGTTTCCATCTCACTAGCATAGAATTAGGTTCTTTAAGGTTTTTTAGCCAAACTAAAGGCTTGTGGTCAGTGACCAGTAGAAATCTATTTTCGAATAGGTATGGTCTAAAATATTTTACAGACCACACTATTGCCAGTA
>NC_024512.1:497285-509883 GCF_000001215.4 Drosophila melanogaster | reverse complement strand
AGCTGGAGATGTCTGCTTCCTGCACCGCTGAATGAAGCGATAAACATAGGCAAGGACTCGTAGAGCTTTCTCTAGCTTGGAGAAACGTGCCAACAACTCTTCAGAAGGAGCTTTCGCGAGATGGACTTTTAGAGCACGCTTCTCCAGGTCGGTCACCGGAGCGTTGACCTGAGTTGGCCATCGGTTGCGTGGATTTTGCAACCAAGTCGGTCCGTGCCACCATAACTGGCTATCGGCTAGATCTTGGAGGGAAACTCCTCTACTTGCCAGGTCTGCTGGATTATGCTCAGATTGAACATGAGACCAATTCTCTGTTTTTGTGGCCTGGGCGATCTTCGTCACCCTATTGGCTACAAATGTGGTCCACTGGCATGCTGGCTTGCTTAACCATGCAAGCACTATCGTGGAGTCCGTCCAACAGTAAAGTTCGGAGTTAGTCGTAGGCATCTGCGGAATGATGGCTGCAGCCATTTCGGAAAGCAATAACGCTCCGCACAGCTCCAATCTTGGGAGGGAAACCGTTTTGACTGGTGCTACCCGGGTTTTCGCGGTCAGGAGTTGCACCATAATGGTGCTGCCCACTTCTACGCGGACATATATGGCCGCCCCGTAAGCCTTTTGCGACGCATCGCAAAAGCCATGATGCTCGACCTTGAAATCTGGACGAAACGATAGCCAGCGTGGAATGCGTATTTGCTCTAACACTGAATAACTTTGAAGAAAATTCAGCCATCGCTGAAAAAGCTCACTTGGAATGTTTTCGTCCCACCCAAGTTCCTGCAGCCAAATCTCCTGCATGAAAATTTTGGCTCGAACGATAAACGGTGCTAACCAGCCGGCAGGGTCGAACAATTTGGCAATTTGGGACAGGACTTGGCGTTTTGTAAAGGACGTTTCGATAGCCAACTCTGGAGGAACAAATAAGAATTCGTCGGTGGTTGCTTTCCAGCGAATACCGAGGGTTTTGGCAGTACTTTCTGCATCGATCTCGAGAAAATCAGTATTTAAAAGATGGTTGCTCTGAATGGCCGCTAAAACTTCCTTTTGGTTGGAGGTCCATTTCCTCAATGGAAATCCGGCAGAATTCAGCGCGTCTCGGAGCTCTTGCACCATGAGCTGAGCTTCTTCCGTGGAGTCCGCTCCAGCTAAAACATCATCCACATACATGAAATTTCGAATGACATTGCTAGCTTTTGGATGGCTGAGTTCTACGTCAGCTGCTAGCTGCTGCAGTACTCGGATCGCCAGGAAAGGCGCGCAATTGACTCCAAAGGTTACTGTTTTCAGTTCGAAATCTCTGATTTCCCCTCTATTGTTACGGAAAAGTATTCGCTGGAATGGAGTGTGTCTCGGATCTACCCAGATCTGCCGATACATTTTCTCGATATCGGCGTTGAACACGTATCGGAAATAGCGCCACTTCAGAATTTGAATGGTCAAGTCGGACTGTAAGACAGGGCCAGCATGAAGGATATCATTTAAACTGGTACCATTCGATGATGGGCTGGAGGCATTGAATACTACACGGAGTTTAGTAGTTACGCTCTCCGGTTTTAAGACGGCGTGATGTGGCATATAATAGGCGTTGCAATCATGCGTAGGAAGAACTTGTCCCATGTGCTTTAAGTCGAGATATTCCTGGATCACCGAATCGTATCTCGCTTTCAAGGCCTCATCTCTTTTTAGACGCTGCTCATTTCTTAAGAACTGAGCCAACGCGAAAGACCTAGAATGCCCTAGCCCGGAACCGATATGTTCGGGGTCGCGAAAAGGCAGAGTAACGACATATTTGCCGCACTCGCTTCTCGTGGTCGTTTGAAGGAAATTCTTCTCGCACATGGAATCGGATTCTTTTACCAACTTTGTTGGTATATCCTCCACCTCCCAAAATTTTGTGAGGAGTTTGTCCAGTGAATTATCGTTCGCTTGGGAGATCTGTGTCGCAAAAGAGAAAATTCTGCTTTGGGCTGAGGCTGACACTGGCCCAGTTAGTACCCAGCCGAAAATGGTCTCTTGCCCCAAGAGAGAGCCACAGATGTTGGTTTTTGCTCCACTCAGAAGCACCGAAGGCAGGATGTCGGCTCCGATAAGTACATCTATTTGTGCGCTCTCATAGAATTTTGGATCCGCCAGTGGAAAATCGGGAAGATCCCGAAGGAAATTTTGCGGAATTGGGTAGGAAGGCAGATTTCCGGCTAGTTGAGGGAGGACATAGGCCGTCGTCTCCAACTGCAACGCGGGCCTAGTCGGAGATGGAATGGTGAAACTGCAGAGCTTCTTGGACTGAGCAGCTACTGTTTGGTTTAAGCCCGAGACTTGGGCTTGAACCACCTGGAATGGCAATCTAATTAGATTGAACAGTCGCTCGGTTATGAATGTCGTTTCTGATCCGGAGTCGATCAGGGCGCGTGCCTTAAAGTTAGTGCCAAGATGGGAGATATTGATTATGGCAGTGCCAAGAAGGATAGCTCTTGAGCCCGTGGCGAAATAATTTTGAACACCGGCTTGTTCATTTGGAACGAAATTGGCCTGATTAGCGGAAATTGGCCTTGCAGGATTTGAAGGGCTTGAATTGCTGGAACAGAGGTTGTTTCGGTGCAACAACGTGTGATGCCGGCCACGGCAAGTAAAACAATTGTGAGTGCTTTTGCACTCACGAAGCTGATGTCCCGTTGCGAAGCAGTTTAAGCATAACTGCTTCCGTTTAATGTAGGCTGACCGGTCGTCAACCGACATTTGGAGAAACCGCGGACATACACGGACAGGATGTTTCTCTTTGTTGCACAAGTCGCAACTTTTCAATTTTGGAGCCACTTTCGCCTCGTAGGAATTTAATTTTCTAGAGGGCCCACTTGAGTTTATCACTTTGGAATGCGACTGACTCGGTACTGAAGGTCTCACATCATCAATTGCTTCTAGGGTTCGATGACGTTCTGTGAGGAAGGTGTTCAGCTCTCCCCATGTCGGGATGTCGGCTTTCTTATGTAGCGACTGCTCCCATAAGGAGAGAGTTATCTTCGGGAGCTTGGATGAGCACAGATATACCAGCAGGCAGTCCCAGTTCTCCGTGTTGATGCCTGACAGTTCTAAGGCAGTCAAGCAACCTTGAACAGTACTTTGCAGTACCTTCAAGGCCGCCCCAGATTCCTGTGGTATCGACTGCACATTAAACAGTATTTTCAATTGACTGTTTACCAATAATCGTTTATTTTCGAAACGCTCTATCAGGTTTTCCCACGCAGAGCGGAAACCCTCGTTGGTGAGAGGCGAAATCGAAACTATGGCATGCGCGTCGCCACTTGTTTTGGCATTTAAGTGGAATAGCTTTTCAACTGGAGTCAGCCGTGGATTATTAATATAAATGGCTGTGAAAAGATCCCGGAAAGTCGGCCAGCGAAGATAGTCGCCTGCGAAAACTTCTGTATCGCATGGAGGCAACCGACAGCCAGAGGAAATGTAGGCCTGGGGCGCAGCGTTCGCGGTTGGGATGGACTGAGAAGTGCCCTGCTCGATTTTATCAACGAGCTGGGCAACACACCTTTCATAGACTGAATAGCAATAGCTGTATTTAGCCCTGAGAATAGGCATGTTGCTTGCTGCCGCTTCGCCTGCTGACACAAGGCACTCTGAGCAGAGATCGTATTCCTTCTCAACCTTGTCCCATAGGGTTCGGACTTGGTCGCGACGGACGCCAAGCATCGTGACGGTTGGAGCTGCGGATTCCGGAGTGTTGATCTGAGCCTCAAATTCGCTTAAGCGGTCAGAAACCGAAATGAATTTGGCTAGCGCTAGATCTGAAGCAGCCATATTTTTAGCTGTGCGCTGTACTGTGGCTTTGGATGGGGTAGCACAGTCGTCGGAAATCTGCGCAGGCGTTCTCACCGAAATGCTTGGGATTCTTGGACTCTTGGGCCCTTGTGGTGAAAAAATAGACCTGGGCTTGTCAGCGGACAATTTCTTCTTATCGTCCCCGATGGGCATAATCAAAGAAATGCGAAATGGAAGGGAAGCCTGTCAAACTTTTGAAAAAGTAGACAGATTCCTCAGACTGCACTTAATAATTTAAGTGGTGTAAAACTTACGAAGTGGAACCGCCGTAGTTTAGGCTAATCGGACAGGTGACTCGGAGTGAACAGCGAATTGTATAAATGACCTGTGATCTATGGTAATTGGGTCCACCTTATTTACGGTTAAAACCCTTGGAATGTGGAACACGGTGATATAAGATGTTTATTAGAACGAAGAAAATTTTATTCTTTTATTTACAACTGGAAACGGAGAACATGGAATGACTGGAATTGAAGTCTTTTCTCCGCGTTGTAAATACTTCTAAAACACCCCCAAACTAATATCCAAGCAATACAAAAATGAAATATTTGGGCGGGTGAACGACTTGTATGTGGCGATCGTATTATTTATTTCTCGATAATTATTTTTTTTGAAAACTTTCAAATTAAAAAATAATTTAATAAATATTGAAAATGTTTAATTTAATTTAGAATTTATTTATTGTTCGGAAATTAATTTGGAAATTTACCGAAAAACATTGATGGAAAATAAAACGCCTTTTCCGCGTCGGCACTTGGAATAAATTTTATTAGTGATTTGGATTTGCCGACGGGAAACAATCTAAACTTAAGTAAACTTTGGTTATACGCCTTTTCTGCCTCGGCACTTGAGACACAGGCGATTTAAACTTTGGTAAACTTTGGTTAAAGGGAATGCAGATAATCTGCGCAATGTATGTCAATACGATATGTAATGTATATGGATATGTATATGCATATGTATGTATATGGAGATGTAATGTATATGTATGAATATGGAGATGTAATGCGTGCAATGTAAATGTATATGTATGAAAATGGAGATGTAATTCGTGCAATGAATATGGATAAATGGCGGGAAAATATTTAATTAATATTTTCCTTGGAATGGCCAGCGGGTATGTGTTGTTTGTTGTTTTATGTATAGCAGAGCAAATTGTATTGAGCGGAGTGCGGAGTTAAAGCAAAACAAATGTGTTGAAAAGAATTTGGCTTGCGTTGGACACAGTGAAACGAAAAACGGAATGTTTGCCACTTTTGGCAGAGCTTTGGACTTAAGAAATTTTCACTGAACTTGGCACAAATTAATTTCACTTTTCCACATTTGGAATTTTGCACTGTTCGGATGAATATTTAAATATATTCGGAAAATGGAACTTAGAATTTAGAACGGTGGGTAATATGGCGGCGCCCGTGAAAATGGATAATAGATAGTAATTTCCTTTAATTGCCTTTTGTCGGAGAAATCCGTTAGATCTGACAATAAATCTGACAGCAAATTGAACGAAATTGGATGTTGGACCCTTTGCTGCAGACCGGCAATTAAAAGGTATGGAGATTTCGTACTTATTTTATAAGTTGGTCGCTGAAGGACAAACTTGAAAAAATCCAGGAGATCCGGCTCGAAGGACCAAAATGTTGGGGTGATGGGTGGTGCTGGTCCTGGAAAATTCCTAGTTTGCTGAAAAAAAGAGCACTCGAAAAAACACTCGAAGACTTGTAGAATTAGCGCGGGCGCGACCGGCGTATGCTTTATTGTTCGAGGTAGTTTTACACACTAAAGCTTATTCTAATGCGTTGGGTTCTCCCAAGCGCAGCGGAGACTCCTCGGAGACTCTGTGGTGAAGAGCGGGAGAGCGTAAGAGGGAGTGGAGAACGTAAGAGGGAGCGGAGAACGTAAGAGGGAGCGGAGAGCGGGTGACAGTCCACACCCCGTAACTCGAACACGTGTTATTCGAAAATCCCCTCATTTTGTGCTACGTTAATTAGCGTTCTTAAATCGGGAATTTCATGATGAGCCAAAATACAGAACAAATTAGTTGGTAATTTTTGAATAAGTGCCTTAATAGTGTCCATAATTGCTTGCAAATAAATGATAAGGTCGGTATTATTACCTTTTAGATGTACCTTAACTATAAAGAGTTCACGCCTACTTTCAGCTTCCTCGAAGAATGCTCGTAAATTTCCTTTGTATGGTGTTTCTCGGAAATTTTCCACAAGTTTGTAATTTGGTGTTTGGGGTTTGTATTCTGCTTATAAGTTGATTTAGATGTATATTTCTTTTTTATTTGCTTATTTGGTAGCGATAAGGAAGCTAAATTAATCAAAATTGAAACTATTCTTTACATACACTATCACAAAACTAATCATGACGCTACTGGACAGACCCTTGCTCACATTTTTCTTTACTCTGGTCGACCAATTTTAGACACTCAAAAAATTAAAGAGAGGCAAATAAAAAAAATAAATAGTGACAGAAAAGAATTTAATATAGACACTCTATATATTGTAGAAAAGGTCCTCTACAGAAGGGAAAATTGCAAAACCCATTCAAAGCGAACGAAAATGTAGAACAAATTTACTCCGATCATTATAAAATCACAAATCGTAATAGACTCAGGCATTACTATAAAACACAGTTTAAGAAAAAGAAAATGTTTAATAAAGTCCCAAATCCACAGGAATCTGGCGTACGATGATTAATTTACTTCTGGTATTTCGGACGGCTCACACCCAAAAAATTCAAATAAACAACATTGACACCGATCACGGCTATCTCCTTTTTTTCAATTCAAATACCATCAGCATCAGTTTAGCTATTAAGAGTTGACGCCTACTTTCAGCTTCCTCGCGGAATGCTCGTAAATTTCCTTTTTATTGTGTTTCTCGGAAATTTTCCAAAAGTTTGTAATTTGTCGTTTGGGGTTTGTATTCAGCTTATAAGTTGATTTAGATGTATATTTTTTTTATTTGCTTATTTGGTAGCTTAGTTAAAAATTTTTACTTTTCTATAAGTTTATTATTATTGTAATGTTTCTTTCTCCTGCCGTTGGACTTATGGGATGAATCATCTGGTGATTTTCTTTGTTTTCTTCCACTTTATTAGGAAAACCGAAATGGATTTATAATCCAAGTTAAAGTAAAGAAATTCACAAGCGTAATTGGTCATGAGTATCGGATTATAAAAGTTAATTTATTTTCCACTTGCTGTTATTTTTTTCGGATACTTTTTTAGTGTCCTACCGACTTATTGAGTCCGATAAATGATCCGTATTTGAACTAAGATCAACGCCGAAATAAATAAAAACTGCGAATGAATCCGCTTTGCGCTTTATTGATTGAATATCAGCTTAAGACTAAAACAATTGGTCTGAGAAAATTTTAGATGTGCTGGTGTAGTGGATTGTTTACTTCATCTGCGCGAGAGTGTATGTGCGTATGTGCATAAATATGAAAAAGAATTCTTATGTGCTACGTGGCTATGTGCCTGCCTAGCGACTGTGTTTTGATTACGGCTTGAGTGGATGCGCAATATCGAGAAATGTTTGTTTATTTTGCGAGGAATGTATAAGTGAATTATGAGGAAGGCATATTTCCTTAACAATATATATATTATATGCCATATCAACCAAAAAGTGAAGCACTTTTATTGTTCTGACTGTTCAATAATTATTTTATTTAACCCATAGAACCGCGCTCTGTCGCCGTCTGCAAGCGAATAATTTCGATTGTTTTATAACATGCAAATTAAAATTGTTTTCTTTATAGTTATTTAAAAAAATCTTTATTTTATCTTTTTTTTTAATATTTATTCGGTATGTAGTAGTAGTAGTAGTAATTGTATACGGCGCCGCTCAACTAGATAGGTTTGACTATTTGTTTAGGTTTGAAACGTTGCAACTTAGTTATATGCAATCCGATTTAAGCGAAATAAATTTGTATGTATGAATACACCAGTCATTTGTTAAATAGCAAAGTTTTCTGATCTCTAAAATTTGTTTTTATATCATTTTTATTTTTAAACATAACAAAAAATCTTAATTTGGCTCAACTGATTAGCTATGACCACTAAAACTATTTAATAAAGTATACATTTTTATAAAGCGATAGTTCAAGGCACTGGATAGTTTAAATAATAATAAAAGACACTGTTCACCTGACCAGGCACTGGTCACCCTTGTTTTTAATTACTTCATACATACGGGTTGGTAAGGAATCATAACATTTTTTAATTTCATTTAGTGGAATTGTTGCCCAGGCTTTTTTAAACATTAAAAACATTTTTCCTTTCTTATATCATGGAAATAGTAGTTATAGCAAACCGGTCCATCGAGGTTGAATTTCTTTTCATCGGAGAGAACCACCGTCTTCCACTCCTTGTTCCAAGTCATGTTTTCTCGGGCAAATTGCAGTCGTGCTTCCTTACGAACATCATTGAGAGGTGTTTTTTTTTTAATTTTTAATCTCTTCAAGTATTTCGAACTTTTAATAATTCGTTTTACCGTGGCCACACTAGCATTTACACCGAATTTTTCCTTAATTTTTCCAGCAGAAAGGTAATAATTTGAGGCAGTTCGTAGAATAAGTCGCCTCTGTGATGGTGTTGTTAAATATTTGTTTTCAGTTTTTATTTTTTTTCATATTCGGCTTCATTACGTAGAAAATTACTCATAACGTTTTGACTTCGACCTATTTTCTTGGCTATTACATAGTGTTTTAAGCCAGATTCAATATAGCCTTTGCTTTGACCTTTTTTAAAATCGGATAAAGGTTTTCCGCGGCCCATTTTAGAAAAAGATGATTTAAATTTTATAATACAAAATAATTTAACTCTTTACAATCACGCGGTCAAACAAAAAGTGAAGTCAAAAGTGTAAAACCAAAGACACTAGAATATTAATATTAATATATTACTATATATAATAATATTAATTAATAATTAATATTATATATTATTCAAGTGTCTTTGGTAAAACCTATTCAGATGAGCCAAGAATAGTCCACACATTGAGCAAATTTCACGATTAGAGCAAAATTCCGAATTACCGTTGCATTTTTCCCATTATTTTTTTCTTGCACATAATAAGTAAGGAATTGAAGGTTCAAAACAAAAAAAAAAAAATTATAGAAAAAAACGCAATTGGACCAAAGAAAAACTAAAAAGAGAAATGTGAGAAAGATTTTTCAAACCTATTCAGTTGAGCGGCACTGTATAAGTATAAAGGTATACGCCCAATTGCAATATTAGAATGTAAGAACTAATTATTAGAGTCGCGAATGTAAATGGTATATTCACGAAAATGTAGAACAAATAGACTCCGATCATTATAAAATCACAAATCGAAATAGAGTCGAATAATCGACTATAATCGAATAATAGAGAATTAGAGTTTAAGAAATAAAAAAGTTCAATAAAGTTCCAATTTCACAGGAATATGGCGTACAATGATTATGTTACTTCTGTTATTTGTTACGGCTCACACCCAAAAAATCCAAATAAACAACATTGACACCAATCACGGCTATCTCCTATTTTTCAATTCAAATACCATTAGCATTTAAGCATCATTGCCTAAAAATTAATTTAGCTGAAATTAAGACTTTGACAACTTATTTTGGCCATAAAATACAAAACAAGACAGATACACCCTGTCCACGTGACGGAAGTTTAATTCCCACGGGTCCCTTATTCTTTCCTATTTTTGATCTTAGCTTCGAACTCTTTTACCACCATACTATCCGGCCAAAAATCACCCGAACATATGGTCAAAAAAAGGTCGTTTGGGACAGTTATCTAGAAAGATGACATGTCCCTAGCGTAAAAGAAGTTAAAAAGCCGAGAAACGAAAATTTGTTTCTTTAGTGGAACCACCGCGAGAGGTTTTGGCCCTGCAGATTGTATTTCTGAAGTGCCAACTTGTGCCAGACTCAATGTTCCCTTGTGGTGGTAAACTAATCGAGACAGGTGGAATCACTGGTTGAGAAACCAGTGCACCCAATTCGGAATTTTTAGCAATCACAGAGTGGAGGGACCACAGAGGACTGATCGGATTGCTCCGAATTTTTTTTAGCTGCCGATCTAAGCAACATATGAATTCCTAATCTCCAATAATCTAGCAGACTTTAACAAACAATTTATATCACCAACAATGTCACACGTTTAAAACCAATAAATCACTTAAAAACGAGAGAAATGGTAGAATCCCATGTAAAACATTATATATTTTTCTAAATTATATGCATTACAACTTCTGTCATAATAATAATTAGTTTGACTCTGTATAAAGCATATAACCCAACAGATAGCAGATAAGAATAAGATTGTCACATGATCCTCGAGAGTGGAAAAGCCCCAACTCTAGATAAGTCACCCACAGGTAGACTAAACATCCGTCCCCTAATTTAAATCCCGAAAAACAAAAGTATCGATTTCAATAAAGAAATTATAAGAATATAAGAGCACTTGTATCCAAGAGCGAATGCACTTGAATCCAAGAGAAACGCAAGGTTTTTTCTCTTCATGATCCGAACCCATATCAGAAAAGCTCGATACCGAGGCTTGAACGTCAATGAAATCAGAATAATTATCAGAGTTCAGTTTGAGACCTAATTGTAATATGTTGGTGTTCTTCTGAAATAAAAATTATATTTTTTTCACTTTCACATATTGCAAACATTTAATTATACATATTATATAAAAAATGCATTGATTTTACCTGGTACATGTTAGGCGTGGTAGCGGATGAAAAATTAAAGGATTTAAAAATGTGAACTTCGGGATCGTAATGACCCATATAGGCCTTTATCATCACTGTCTTAGCAGTACCCTGCTCACCAATTAAAAGAACTTGCTTGAGCTGCTTAGCAATATTATGTAAAAGGAAAGCAGTGCGCACATTATCTACATTCGGAACTAAAATAGATGAAAACTCTGGAATTTCATCTTCTGGATATCGAAATTCTTCAACGCGTGTGCTCCAGTGTTGCCAGTTTCCGTTATCATCCACATAGTACTCAAAAATTGTCTCATTGACTCCACGTTTTGGCCATCCTAAAAATAATAAAAAATAAATTTATGAAATCTATTTATTACTCGTGCAGTAGAAGGTTCGTTGAAAAGGTTATAACCGTTTCTGCACGTATGAGAACTGAGATCTCCGGGAAGTATATAGATTATTAAGATGTAAACGCAGCACTATTTATACCCCTTACTCGTTGAGAAAGGAAGGCAGACGAAAACGTTTCCGATCATGTCAAATATATATTTTCTTGATCACGATCAATAGCCGAGTCATTATTGTTGCTGAACAAAAATTTCTGCAATATTCAGACAAATTAAAAACCCGAAAACATAGCACTCTACTCCAGTTTATAAATCGATTTAAAATTTCAGTTTATAAACAAATTTCAAATTCGAATCTCGGCGGCATTTCCTTTGTCTTCGTTTTTGTCATTACCTTTGCCAGCTTCCGCTTCAATCAAACTGCATCAGACAGCAAATTTCAATTCCACAATGCAGTACAACAATTTCAGCGGAAAGCTGTTTACAATAAACATAATTGAAAGTTCAAGAAGTTTCTAAAGAAAATTTTCACGCCGAGGTTGAAGAAAAGAAAGAAAGAAAGAATTAAAAGAAATCATTAAAATAAGAGGAAGATACAGGGAATATTATGAAGTTTAAAATTAAACATTACAAAATCAGTTTTAACAATTAATTAAAGAAATCAATCTGAAAAGATTATTAAATAGTTTTGAAGATTTAAATTTAACAATGGCAAATGGAGGTTCAGCACCACCCTATTCTGCGGGCGGGATACCCAGCGCCACAAATCTGACAATGGAATTAGTTAACCGATTAATAAATGTACAATTGGGTTAAGTGACCAGACAAATTGAAGGGATAGAAGGGCAGTTAAACGCTATCAGAAATAAAGTGGAAGATTATAAAATCCGAGCACTTGACCCAACTATAAAATGCGAAACTAACCTGTAGTTAAATCTTTACCAAAGTTCACAGGTGAAATGATCCAATATGTAGTCTGGAGAGAAGCAGCAGAAAAGAAATATAAAATTAAAAGCGAACAATATTTTATTGCTTGAACAATTCTAAGTAATAAAATCATGGGGGCAGTAATGACGCTTTAACTATCCATGGTAAAGTTTTAAACTTACAAGCAATTGATTTTTATTTGTAACGATAATCGACCACTCAATATCCTCGAATCAGAAATATGCAACCATGGACAGGGACGTTTAAGTATTACAGAATTCTACAACGAAGTAAACTTGAAAATGACATTACTCATAAATAAAAAAAATACTCATAAGAAAAAGCCAAGGAAACGAATAAAACAATGAGCGGTTCAATCTCAGAAACAGTCTTTTCTCTAAACCCACCAGAGTTGCTAAATGGGAATTTATGAAAATAAAAAAGAATTGCCCACATTCAAAGGAGTATCTACAGTTTATGGATACTCAATTATAAAATATTAACAATATTTGAAACAAAACATCTATTTTATGAAATAGAAGGTTTAGAATCCGAAAATGAGGAAATTTGTGTTTGATTGGGGAAAAAATGCTCTTGCGTTAAAAGATTCTATTATAAAAAATACATTGGTGAACAAAAAGTATTTAAAACCGAAACGGTAATTGGTGAAGGAAGTTTATGTAGCTTGGGATCAAAGAATCGTTGAATTTTCCGACAAAGGAAAAATTAATAAACTAGTAATAATTTGAAATCAAATAAAATACTTCAAAAATAAGATTAT